>NW_027012856.1:0-12500 GCF_036934945.1 Oncorhynchus masou masou
ATCAGTAGTAGTAATAGTAGTTAGTCGTAGCAGTAGTAGTGGTGGTAGTAGTTAGTATCAGTAGTAGTAGTAGTGGTGATAGTAGTTAGTAGCAGTAGTAGTAGTAGTAGTAGTAGTAGTAGTAGTAGTAGTAGTAGTAGTAATAGTGGTGGTAGAGTTAGTTGTAGTAGTAGTAGTAGTAGTAGTAGTAGTAGTAGTAGTGGTGGTAGTAGTTAGTATCAGTAGTAGTAGTAGTGATGGTAGTAGTTAGTATCAGTAGTAGTAGTAGTAGTGGTGGTAGTAGTTAGTATCAGTAGTAGTAGTAGTGGTGGTAGTAGTATCATTAGTAGTAGCAGTAGTAGTAGTATCAGTATTAGTAGTAGTAGTAGTAGTTAGTATCAGTAGTCGTAGTGGTGGTAGTAGTTAGTAACAGTAGTAGTAGTAGTGGTGGTAGTAGTAGTTAGTATTAGTAGTAGTAGTAGTTGTGGTGGTAGAAGTTAGTTGTAGTAGTAGTAGTAGTAGTAGTAGTAGTAGTAGTGGTAGATGTTAGTTGTAGTAGTAGTAGTAGTAGTGGTGGTAGTAGTTAGTATCAGTAGTGGTGGTGGTAGTAGTTAGTATCAGTAGTAGTAGTAGTGGTGGTAGTAGTTATTACCAGTATTAGTAGTAGTGGTGGTAGTAGCTAGTATCAGTAGTAGTAGTAGTAGTAGTAGTAGTTATTATCAGTAGTAGTAGTAGTAGTAGTTAGTATCAGTAGTAGTAGTAGTAGTGGTGGTAGTAGTTAGTATCAGTAGTGGTGGTGGTAGTAGTTAGTATCAGTAGTAGTAGTAGTGGTGGTAGTAGTTAGTATCAGTAGTAGTAGTAGTAGTAATAGTAGTATTAGTAGTAGTAGTAGTTTGTAGTAGTAGTAGTTAGTATCAGTGGTAGTAGTAGTAGTAGTAGTAGTAGTAGTTAGTTGTAGTAGTAGTAGTGGTGGTAGTAGTAGTTAGTATCAGTAGTAGTAGTAGTAGTAGTAGTAGTAGTAGTAGTAGTTAGTATCAGTAGTAGTAGTAGTAGTAGTAGTTAGTTGTAGTAGTAGTAGTGGTGGTAGTAGTAGTTAGTATCAGTAGTGGTGGTAGTAGTAGTTAGTAGTAGTAGTAGTAGTAGTTAGTTGTAGTAGTAGTAGTAGTAGTAGTAGTAGTAGTGGTAGTAGTAGTTAGTATCAGTAGTAGTAGTAGTAGTGGTAGTAGTAGTAGTAGTTAGTATCAGTAGTAGTAGTAGTAGTAGTAGTAGTTAGTTGTAGTAGTAGTAGTGGTGGTAGTAGTAGTTAGTATCAGTAGTAGTAGTAGTAGTAGTAGTAGTAGTAGTAGTTAGTATCAGTAGTAGTAGTAGTAGTAGTTAGTTGTAGTAGTAGTAGTGGTGGTAGTAGTAGTTAGTATCAGTAGTGGTGGTAGTAGTAGTTAGTATCCGTCATATCCGTAGTAGTAGTAGTGGTGGTAGTAGTAGTTAGTATCAGTAGTAGTAGTAGTAGTTAGTAGTAGTAGTAGTAGTAGTAGTTAGTTGTAGTAGTAGTAGTAGTAGTTAGTTGTAGTAGTAGTGGTGGTAGTAGTTAGTAGTAGTAGTAGTAGTAGTAGTAGTAGTAGTAGTAGTAGTAGTAGTAGTAGAAGTAGTAGTAGTAGTAGTAGTAGTAGTAGTAGTAGTTAGTATCAGTAGTAGTAGTTGTAGTAGTAGTAGTGGTGGTAGTAGTAGTTAGTATCAGTAGTAGTAGTAGTAGTAGTAGTAGTTAGTGTCAGAAGTAGTAGTTAGTATCAGTAGTAGTAGTAGTAGTTAGTATCAGTAGTAGTAGTTGTAGTAGTAGTTGTGGTGGTAGTAGTACTTAGTATCAGTCGTAGTAGTAGTAGTATCAGTATTAGTAGTAGTAGTAGTAGTTAGTATCAGTAGTAGTAGTGGTGGTAGAAGTTAGTAACAGTAGTAGTAGTAGTGGTGGTAGTAGTAGTTAGTATCAGTAGTAGTAGTAGTAGTGGTGGTAGAAGTTAGTTGTAGTAGTAGTAGTAGTAGTAGTAGTGGTAGATGTTAGTTGTAGTAGTAGTAGTAGTAGTAGTGGTGGTAGTAGTTAGTATCAGTAGTGGTGGTGGTAGTAGTTAGTATCAGTAGTAGTAGTAGTGGTGGTAGTAGTTAGTACCAGTAGTAGTAGTAGTGGTGGTAGTAGCTAGTATCAGTAGTAGTAGTAGTAGTAGTAGTTAGTATCAGTAGTAGTAGTAGTAGTAGTTAGTATCAGTAGTAGTAGTAGTAGTGGTGGTAGTAGTTAGTATCAGTAGTGGTGGTGGTAGTAGTTAGTATCAGTAGTAGTAGTAGTGGTGGTAGTAGTTAGTATCAGTAGTAGTAGTAGTAGTAGTAGTTTGTAGTAGTAGTTTGTAGTAGTAGTTTGTAGTAGTAGTAGTAGTAGTAGTAGTAGTAGTAGTAGTAGTAGTAGTAGTGGTGGTAGTAGTTAGTATCAGTAGTAGTAGTAGTAGTAATAGTAGTATTAGTAGTAGTAGTAGTTTGTAGTAGTAGTAGTTAGTATCAGTGGTAGTAGTAGTAGTAGTAGTAGTTAGTTGTAGTAGTAGTAGTGGTGGTAGTAGTAGTTAGTATCAGTAGTAGTAGTACTAGTAGTAGTAGTAGTAGTAGTAGTAGTAGTAGTTTGTATCAGTAGTAGTAGTGGTAGTAGTAGTAGTAGTAGTTAGTATCAGTAGTAGTAGTTGTAGTAGTAGTAGTGGTGGTAGTAGTAGTAGTAGTAGTTAGTATCAGTAGTCGTAGTGGTGGTAGTAGTTAGTAACAGTAGTAGTAGTAGTGGTGGTAGTAGTAGTTAGTATCAGTAGTAGTAGTAGTAGTGGTGGTAGAAGTTAGTTGTAGTAGTAGTAGTAGTAGTAGTAGTAGTAGTAGTAGTAGTAGTGGTAGATGTTAGTTGTAGTAGTAGTAGTAGTAGTGGTGGTAGTAGTTAGTATCAGTAGTGGTGGTGGTAGTAGTTAGTATCAGTAGTAGTAGTAGTGGTGGTAGTAGTTAGTACCAGTAGTAGTAGTAGTGGTGGTAGTAGCTAGTATCAGTAGTAGTAGTAGTAGTAGTTAGTATCAGTAGTAGTAGTAGTAGTAGTTAGTATCAGTAGTAGTAGTAGTAGTGGTGGTAGTAGTTAGTATCAGTAGTGGTGGTGGTAGTAGTTAGTATCAGTAGTAGTAGTAGTGGTGGTAGTAGTTAGTATCAGTAGTAGTAGTAGTAGTAGTAGTAGTAGTAGTTTGTAGTAGTAGTTTGTAGTAGTAGTTGTAGTAGTAGTAGTAGTAGTAGTAGTAGTAGTAGTAGTAGTAGTAGTAGTAGTAGTAGTAGTAGTAGTGGTGGTAGTAGTTAGTATCAGTAGTAGTAGTAGTAGTAATAGTAGTAGTAGTAGTAGTAGTTTGTAGTAGTAGTAGTTAGTATCAGTGGTAGTAGTAGTAGTAGTAGTTAGTTGCAGTAGTAGTAGTGGTGGTAGTAGTAGTTAGTATCAGTAGTAGTAGTAGTAGTAGTAGTAGTAGTAGTAGTAGTAGTAGTTAGTATCAGTAGTAGTTGTAGTAGTAGTAGTAGTAGTAGTTAGTATCAGTAGTAGTAGTTGTAGTAGTAGTAGTGGTGGTAGTAGTAGTTAGTATCAGTAGTAGTAGTAGTAGTAGTAGTAGTAGTTAGTGTCAGTAGTAGTAGTTAGTATCAGTAGTAGTAGTAGTAGTTAGTATCAGTAGTAGTAGTTGTAGTAGTAGTTGTGGTGGTAGTAGTACTTAGTATCAGTCGTAGTAGTAGTAGTAGTAGTAGTAGTAGTAGTAGTAGTAGTTGTAGTAGTAGTAGTGGTGGTAGTAGTAGTTAGTATCAGTAGTAGTAGTAGTAGTAGTAGTAGTTAGTGTCAGTAGTAGTAGTAGTTAGTATCAGTAGTGGTGGTAGTAGTAGTTAGTATCCGTCATATCCGTAGTAGTAGTAGTGGTGGTAGTAGTAGTTAGTATCAGTAGTAGTAGTAGTAGTTAGTAGTAGTAGTAGTAGTAGTAGTTAGTTGTAGTAGTAGTAGTAGTAGTTAGTTGTAGTAGTAGTAGTAGTAGTAGTAGTGGTGGTAGTAGTAGTTAGTATCAGTAGTAGTAGTAGTAGTAGTAGTTAGTATCAGTAGTAGTAGTAGTAGTAGTAGTTAGTGGTAGTAGTAGTAGTGGTGGTAGTAGTAGTTAGTATAAATAGTAGTAGTAGTAGTTAGTAGTAGTAGTAGTAGTAGTTAGTTGTAGTAGTAGTAGTAGTAGTTAGTTGTAGTAGTAGTGGTGGTAGTAGTAGTTAGTATCAGTAGTAGTAGTAGTAGTAGTAGTAGTAGTAGTAGTAGTAGTAGTAGTAGTAGAAGTAGTAGTAGTAGTAGTTAGTATCAGTAGTAGTAGTAGTAGTAGTAGTAGTAGTTAGTATCAGTAGTAGTAGTTGTAGTAGTAGTAGTGGTGGTAGTAGTAGTTAGTATCAGTAGTAGTAGTAGTAGTAGTAGTTAGTGTCAGTAGTAGTAGTTAGTATCAGTAGTAGTAGTAGTAGTTAGTATCAGTAGTAGTAGTTGTAGTAGTAGTTGTGGTGGTAGTAGTACTTAGTATCAGTCGTAGAAGTAGTAGTAGTAGTAGTAGTAGTAGTAGTAGTAGTAGTAGTAGTAGTAGTAGTAGTAGTAGTAGTAGTAGTAGTTAGTATCAGTAGTAGTAGTTAGTATCAGTAGTAGTATTAGTAGTAGTAGTAGTAGTGGTGCTAGTAGTAGTTAGTATCAGTAGTAGTAGTAGTAGTAGTAGTTAGTTGTAGTAGTAGTTGTTAGTAGTAGTAGTAGTAGTAGTAGTTAGTATCAGTAGTAGTAGTGGTAGTAGTAGTGGTAGTAGTAGTAGTTAGTTGTTGTAGTAGTAGTGGTGGTAGTAGTAGTTAGTAGTAGTAGTAGTAGTAGTAGTAGTATCAGTAATAGTAGTATCAGTAGTAGTTGTAGTAGTGGTAGTAGTTAGTATCAGTAGTAGTAGTGGTAGTAGTTAGTATCAGTAGTAGTGGTAGAAGTAGTAGTAGTAGTTTATGGATCCCATCTTGATGTTAATCTTCCTTCAAACTTTCCTCTCATCTAATTGGAGGACAAATAACAAAGTACCGTCCTAATTGGACCCCTAGTCCCTATCTAGTACACTACTTTTGACCAAGGCCCATAAGGGTCTCTGATCAAATGTTGTGCACTAGATAGGTAGTGTCCCGCACTCAATTCTCTAAGTAACAACCTAATTACAGTAGACGAGGAGCTGAATAAATCACACAGGAAGGTGGTCATCTCCCACAAAGACTTGATGGATTATTACTTGGCTCAGTGTCATCTAGTAGTAATAACAGAGCTTTCGTTACTGTTAAAACACTAACACACTCTCCATTACACTGATCTCCCTTCGCAGTGTGGTTAATGAATTAGGATCTTGTTCAGTTTAATGTTTTAATCATATTTCAATAATTCATGTCTAAAACTATTAAGTCTTTAAATTCATTGGGTAGTCCGTTTTCATTTATCTAACTTAAAAAAAGTGGAGTTAATTTGTCTTTTGGCTGTTTCAATTGCTTGTTCTGGAAGTAGATTGTATTAGTTTATTCATGTGTTGTTCCTAACTTTTTGTATTGAACAAAATATATCTAGGGGACTTTTTAAATCATAATTCATGCTCTCAACTGACCCCACGCACTCCTGCTTAAACCCATCTCTCTCTCTCTCTCTGTATCTTTGCCCCATCCATCTATCTTTGCTCCACCCCCTTTACCACATGTTGTGTTACTTAACCGATCTATCCTCTGACTAAGTAACGATGTGATCCTGTGGAAAAATGAATCATGTGCATCATGATAAAGATGACATTATTTCACTAGGCAATGTACCCAAATGTGATGCCCTCTGTACAAAGGATCTATTCATTCCTCATTCATATATTCTGAAAGGTTCAGTTCCAGACAGACTGAGAAGGACATAAGTCCTCATAGACCATAAAGGAAGTCCTCCTAGACCATAAAGGAAGTCCTCCTAGACCATAAAGGAAGTCCTAGACCATAAAGGAACTATAAAGGAAGTCCTCATAGACTATAAAGGAAGTCCTCCTAGACCATAAAGGAAGTCCTCATAGACCATAAAGGAAGTCCTCATAGACCATAAAGGAAGTCCTCATAGAACATAAAGGAAGTCCTCATAGACCATAAAGGAAGTCCTCATAGACGATAAAGGAAGTCCTCATAGACTATAAAGGAAGTCCTCATAGACCATAAAGGAAGTCCTCATAGACCATAAAGGAAGTCCTCATAGACCATAAAGGAAGTCCTCATAGACCATGAAGGAAGTCCTCATAGACCATAAAGGAAGTCCTCATAGACCATGAAGGAAGTCCTCATAGACCATGAAGGAAGTCCTCATAGACCATAAAGGAAGTCCTCATAGACCATAAAGGAAGTCCTCCTAGACCATAAAGGAAGTCCTCATAGACCATAAAGGAAGTCCTCATAGACCATAAAGGAAGTCCTCAGAAACCACAAAGGAAGTCCTCATAGACTATAAAGGAAGTCCTCCTAGACCATAAAGGAAGTCCTCCTAGACCATAAAGGAAGTCCTCATAGACCTTGAAGGAAGTCCTCATAGACCATAAAGGAAGTCCTCCTAGACCATAAAGGAAGTCCTCCTAGACCATAAAGGAAGTCCTCCTAGACCATAAAGGAAGTCCTCATAGACCATAAAGGAAGTCCTCATAGACCATAAAGGAAGTCCTCTTGGACCATAAAGGAAGTCCTCATAGACCATAAAGGAAGTTCTCATAGACCATAAAGGAAGTCCTCCTAGACCATAAAGGAAGTCCTCATAGACTATAAAGGAAGTCCTCCTAGACCATAAAGGAAGTCCTCATAGACCATAAAGGAAGTCCTCATAGACCATAGAGGAAGTTCTCATAGACCATAAAGGAAGTCCTCCTAGACCATAAAGGAAGTCCTCCTAGACCATAAAGGAAGTCCTCCTAGACCATAAAGCTTACAGGTGCATTTCTCTGTGAGGAAAATAGCCAATTCCCCTAACAGGTATTCAACAGGAATGGGAGGAGATGATGAAGTGATCCATCCCCAGTCAGGCAGCTCTGCTCAGAGAAATCCATCCGTCTGGTTCTCTGTTGGAGGCCTTCTCTCCTGGAGTTATCTAGTAATGATTCCTGGGAAACGATTCTATTCCATAACCATGTATGTGGTCCGAATGGGACCTTACATTCCCTCTATAGTGCACTAGTCTTGACCAGGGCCCATAGTATAGTGCACTAATTAGTGAATCAGGTGCCATTTGGGACACAGACCATGTGATATAGCAACAGACCCAGGTCCTGTAGGTCAGTCAGACAACACATTCACCCTCTGGGGAACATAATGACTTTATCCATCAAGTCCAAAGACCTTAGAGATGATTGACTAGTTTAGGAAACAAATCTGGATTTTCTTCAAGTATTTGCTCGTTTTTATTTATTTATTTGTGCTTTAAATACATAAAAAAAATACCAACCATCTTCATTTGACAATAACACCGAACCCAAACCGGATGCGCGCAATCGTTCGCAAATAGATTTTGTCCCCACACATCAAACGCGATCACGACACGGAGGTCGAAATATCAAAACAAACTCGAAAAGTATCATAGGTGGAAAAGCATTAAACATTCATGGCGATTTAGCTAGCCAGCTTGCAGTTGCTTGCTAATTTGTCCTGGAATATAAATGTTGAGTTTGTTATTTTACCTGAAATGCACAAGTTCCTCTACTCCGACAATTAATCCACATAAAACAGTCAACCAGATCATTTCTAGTAATCTCTTCCCCTTCCAGGCTTTTTCTTCTTCGGACTTTATATGGCGATTGGGTATAACCCGTGGGTATAACCCGTGAGGAGATGGCACGTGGGTATCTGCTTCTATAAACCAATGAGGTGGGAGATAGGAGAGGCAGGACTTGCACCACGTTCAGCCTCACAAATAGAAATGAATTCTATTTTAGCGCCTGGCAACGCAGATACTCGTTGGCGCACGCGAGCAGTGTGTGCGCAAAGATTGAATAACATGTACTGTATGTGTACATTTATTTTTGCAACGCTCGCGCACCCTGTCTGGGTGTTATTGGTCAGCTACATGTGATGTAACCCTGTCTGGGTGTTATTGGTCAGCTGCATGTGATGTAACCCTGTCTGGGTGTTATTGGTCAGCTGCATGTGATGTAACCTATAGATAACCCTGTCTGGTCAGCTACATGTGATGTAACCTATAGATAACCCTGTCTGGTCAGCTACATGTGATGTAACCTATAGACAACACTGTCTGGTCAGCTACATGTGATGTAACCTATAGATAACCCTGTCTGGTCAGCTACATGTGATGTAACCTATAGATAACCCTGTCTGGTCAGCTACATGTGATGTAACCTATAGGTAACCCTGTCTGGGTGTTATTGGTCAGCTGCATGTGATGTAACCTATAGATAACCCTGTCTGGTCAGCTACATGTGATGTAACCTATAGATAACCCTGTCTGGTCAGCTACATGTGATGTAACCTATAGACAACACTGTCTGGTCAGCTACATGTGATGTAACCTATAGGTAACCCTGTCTGGTCAGCTACATGTGATGTAACCTATAGATAACCCTGTCTGGTCAGCTACATGTGATGTAACCTATAGATAACCCTGTCTGGTCAGCTACATGTGATGTAACCGATAGATAACCCTGTCTGGTCAGCTACATGTGATGTAACCTATAGGTAACCCTGTCTGGTCAGCTACATGTGATGTAACCTATAGATAACCCTGTCTGGTCAGCTACATGTGATGTAACCTATAGATAACCCTGTCTGGTCAGCTACATGTGATGTAACCTATAGATAACCCTGTCTGGTCAGCTACATGTGATGTAACCTATAGATAACCCTGTCTGGTCAGCTACATGTGATGTAACCTATAGGTAACCCTGTCTGGGTGTTATTGGTCAGCTGCATGTGATGTAACCTATAGATAACCCTGTCTGGTCAGCTACATGTGATGTAACCTATAGATAACCCTGTCTGGTCAGCTACATGTGATGTAACCTATAGATAACCCTGTCTGGTCAGCTACATGTGATGTAACCTATAGATAACCCTGTCTGGTCAGCTACATGTGATGTAACCTATAGGTAACCCTGTCTGGTCAGCTACATGTGATGTAACCTATAGATAACCCTGTCTGGTCAGCTACATGTGATGTAACCTATAGATAACCCTGTCTGGTCAGCTACATGTGATGTAACCTATAGGTAACCCTGTCTGGTCAGCTACATGTGATGTAACCTATAGATAACCCTGTCTGGTCAGCTACATGTGATGTAACCTATAGGTAACCCTGTCTGGTCAGCTACATGTGATGTAACCCTGTCTGGGTGTTATTGGTCAGCTGCATGTGATGTAACCTATAGATAACCCTGTCTGGTCAGCTACATGTGATGTAACCTATAGATAACCCTGTCTGGTCAGCTACATGTGATGTAACCTATAGACAACACTGTCTGGTCAGCTACATGTGATGTAACCTATAGGTAACCCTGTCTGGTCAGCTACATGTGATGTAACCTATAGATAACCCTGTCTGGTCAGCTCGCTACTGTATGGGTGTTATTGGTCAGCTACATGTGATGTAACCTATAGATAACCCTGTCTGGTCAGCTCGCTACTGTATGGGTGTTATTGGTCAGCTACATGTGATGTAACCTATAGGTAACCCTGTCTGGTCAGCTACATGTGATGTAACCTATAGATAACCCTGTCTGGGTGTTATTGGTTTATTTGAAACGTGCACCGAATACAACCTTACAGTGAAATGCTTTCTTACAGGCTCTAACCAATAGTGCAAACAAGGTATTAGGTGAACAATAGATAAGTAAATAAATAAAAACAATGTTAAAAAGACAGGCTATATACAGTAGAGAGGCAATATACAGTAGAGAGGCTATATACAGTAGAGAGGCTATATACAGTAGAGAGGCTATATACAGTAGAGAGGTTATATACAGTAGAGAGGCAATGTACAGTAGAGAGGCTATATACAGTAGAGAGGCTATATACAGTAGAGAGGCTATATACAGTAGAGAGGCTATATACAGTAGAGAGGTTATATACAGTAGAGAGGCAATATACAGTAGAGAGGCAATATACAGTAGAGAGGCAATGTACAGTAGAGAGGCTATATACAGTAGAGAGGCTATATACAGTAGAGAGGCTATATACAGTAGAGAGGTTATATACAGTAGAGAGGCAATATACAGTAGAGAGGCAATATACAGTAGAGAGGTTATATACAGTAGAGAGGCTATATACAGTAGAGAGGCTATATACAGTAGAGAGGTTATATACAGTAGAGAGGCTATATACAGTAGAGAGGCTATATACAGTAGAGAGGTTATATACAGTAGAGAGGCAATATACAGTAGAGAGGCTATATACAGTAGAGAGGCTATATACAGTAGAGAGGCTATATACAGTAGAGAGGCAATATACAGTAGAGAGGCTATATACAGTAGAGAGGCTATATAATGTAGAGAGGCTATATACAGTAGAGAGGTTATATACAGTAGAGAGGCTATATACAGTAGAGAGGCTATATACAGTAGAGAGGCAATATACAGTAGAGAGGCTATATACAGTAGAGAGGTTATATACAGTAGAGAGGCTATATACAGTAGAGAGGCTATATACAGTAGAGAGGTTATATACAGTAGAGAGGTTATATACAGTAGAGAGGATATATATAGTAGAGAGGCTATATACAGTAGAGAGGCTATATACAGTAGAGAGGATATATATAGTAGAGAGGCTATATACAGTAGAGAGGCTATATACAGTAGAGAGGCTATATACAGTAGAGGGGCTATATACAGTAGTGAGGCTATATACAGTAGAGAGGCTATATACAGTAGAGAGGCTATATACAGTAGAGAGAATATATACAGTAGAGAGGCTATATACAGTAGCGAGGCTATATACAGTAGTGTGGCTATATACAGTAGAGAGGCTATATACAGTAGCGAGGCTATATACAGTAGAGAGGCTATATACAGTAGAGAGGCTATATACAGTAGAGAGGCTATATACAGTAGCGAGGCTATATACAGTAGCGAGGCTATATACAGTAGCGAGGCTATATACAGTAGAGAGGCTATATACAGTAGGGAGGCTATATACAGTAGAGGGGCTACATACAGTAGCGAGGCTATATACAGTAGAGAGGCTATATACAGTAGAGAGGCTATATACAGTAGAGAGGCTATATACAGTAGCGAGGCTATATACAGTAGAGACGCTATATACAGTAGCGAGGCTATATACAGTAGAGAGGCTATATACAGTAGAGAGAATATATACAGTAGAGAGGCTATATACAGTAGTGAGGCTATATACAGTAGAGAGGCTATATACAGTAGCAAGGCTATATACAGTAGCGAGGCTATATACAGTAGGGAGGCTATATACAGTAGAGGGGCTACATACAGTAGCGAGGCTATATACACTAGAGAGGCTATATACAGTAGCGAGGCTATGTACAGTAGAGAGGCTATATATAGTAGGGAGTCTATATACAGTAGCGAGGCTATATACAGTAGAGAGGCTATATACAGTAGCGAGGCTATATACAGTAGCGAGGCTATATACAGTAGGGAGGCTATATACAGTAGAGGGGCTATATACAGTAGAGGGGCTACATACAGACACCGGTTAGTCAGGCTGATTGAGGTAGTATGTACATGTAGATATGGTTAAAGTGACTATGCATATATGATGAACAGAGAGTAGCAGTAGCGTAAAGAGGGGTTGGTGGGTGGTGGGACACAAGGCAGATGGCCCCGTTAGCCAATGTGTGGGAGCACTGGTCGGTCGGGCCAGTTGAGGTAGTATGTACATGAACTTATAGTTAAAGTGACTGATAGAGGTGGTGTAGAAACGGCTCCATTGTGATGAGTTTTTAGCTGTCTATCAAAACCTCCCTATGTTAAACTGAGAGCTATTTGAGGTTTAAAATGTTTGTTACGTTATTTTGAGATGTTTTTAGGATTTTTCCCATCATGGCACAAAACAAAGTCACAGAAACTATTCCCAAATTAATTTATTTCAGGCTCTCTCTCTCTCTGCTTCCTACCACTTGTCAATGTCCGAGAGGAGCACGTCTTCTCATCTATTTATAGGAGCGAGGTGTTGTATTCAAAGTTTACTGTGTCTTCGTTCCTGCTTGAATGATATCTGCTTCATTTAGCTGTCGACTTCCAATTCAATTCACGTCGAGGTAAAGGTTATGTAATTCAGATTTGACTTGATGTAAATAAATTTGACTTGACTGACAATGTTTCGACAAAATATACTTGTACGACAGTTATAAAAATAAAAAAAATGCAGAAACTCTGACTGTATTTTGAGATAACTTACATGCTCTGAATATAAATGTATTCTTGCTCACCCGATTACAGTTATTTTTTGAAAAATAAACAGTGAAACAACTG
>NW_027012857.1:0-18039 GCF_036934945.1 Oncorhynchus masou masou
TCTATCTCCCTCTACCTCTCTCTCATCTTCTACTCTCTCTCTTCCTCTCTCCCTGTCTCTCTCTCTTCCTCTCCTCTCTATCTCTCTCTCTATCTCTTCCTCTTCCTCTCTGCCTCTCTCTCTCTTCTCCCAGTCTCTCTCTGTTGCTCTCGCTCCCTGAGATCAGATCAGGAATCTGACAGGATATATCAGCAAGGCTGGGTGTAGAGAGTAAGAATGGTGTGGGAATGTCCCTGTGGTTTATCTGGGCTCCGGACCAATCCCGTCACAGAGAATCCCCTTCTGAAAGCCATAGACATAGACTAATTCCGACAGCAACCGGCCCAGCCTCTCCTTCTGGCTACTCCTAATACCACTAATACTGTTCATAA
Source organism: Oncorhynchus masou masou (assembly GCF_036934945.1). Classification (NCBI taxonomy): domain Eukaryota; kingdom Metazoa; phylum Chordata; class Actinopteri; order Salmoniformes; family Salmonidae; genus Oncorhynchus; species Oncorhynchus masou. Next base: position 372 of record NW_027012857.1, read on the forward strand.
CTGATACCGTCCAACTCTGTGCTCCTATTACAACTAGTGATAAAAGTGAGCCCGTGCTGACCCGGTATGAATAACATCTAATGTTCTACTTCTTGAATATCGTCACCTCACATCTTATTGAGTACCATCTTTAAAATACAAAGTCCCTGTAATAATGACCAATAGTACTATTGCTGTGCTCTACAGGGTGGCCACACGAGCCACATCTGTTTTGTTCGCTAGGAGCTGCAGTGCAGCACGTCAGGTCACATCAGCGCTTACATTCTCTTCTGTGAATCAATATACCACTATAGCTGTCGCCTTGTTCCGTTGGAGGGGGTTCACAAATGGACTGATGCTCATTGACAATAAAAAGCGTTTTAGTTTACTGTAATCCAGGGGAAAGGCCAAGCAGAGGAACGATATCTGTTTCTCGTTCTCTGGCTAGTCCAACTACAATAGAAAACATGTTCATTACCCTGAACAAAAATATAAAAGCAACATGGAAAGTGTTGGTCCCATGTTTCACGAGCTGAAATAAAAGATCCCAGAAATGTTATATATGCACAAAAAGCTTATTTCTCTGAAATGTTGTACACAAATCTGTTTACATCCCTGTTAGTGAGCATTTCTCCTTTGCCAAGATAATCCATCCACCTGAAAGTTGTGGCATATCAAGAAGCTGATTAAACAGCAAGATCATTACACACCTTGTGCTAGTGACAATAAAAGGCCATTCTAAAATTATCAGTTTTGTCACACAACACAATGCCACATATATCACAAGTTTTGAGTGTGCAATAGGCATGCTGACTACAGGTATGTCCATATAATAAAACAAAATACATTCAAAAATAATTAAAGGTTATTTGCTCGTTCTGATATTTCTTAATTTCTTTATTACTCTAGATTATATGTCTATTGTTTGTTTATTTTTATTATTATTGCTAAGTATTACTGCGCTGTTGGAGCTAGCATATCTCTACACCTGCGATAACATCTGCAAATCTGTGTTCACGACCAATAAACTTTGATTTATTTTACTGATTTACAAGTGACATGGGTAGAATAGTCCATAGTGAACTCCAATAGTAAATGTACATAAACCCTGTACATAAAAACATCTTCTAATGTTCCCTGAAATTCATAGATATCCATTTCCTTCCATTATGCATCTCCTAGTGTGTGTAACGTTTGAGTTAGAGATGTATGTAGAGGGTAATTTATGATGAGAGGGGACATGTCTTAAACCTGCAATAAATCCTTGTGTCACACACCCTGCCCAGAGCCAACCACTGAATTTATAGACATCTTGAGAGTTATAAATGAAATACTCACAGGAGGGGAAATTGCTCCACATTGTTGTGCTATTGAACCATTAATTACTAAGCTAAAATCAATTAAGATAAATTGGTTTGGATGAAAACATACATAATGTACTATAATATAATAATAATATTGCATTGACAAATACTGATTCTGAAGCAGTGATTCTGTATCTCGCTCACTCTTCTCTCCCCTCTCTCCACCCTGCAGCTGTCCTGGGCTGGTTTCTCAGGGTGTGTGTGTGAGACGTCACTGCAGGCAGAGGAAGGGGCTGGGCATTGTGAAGCAGAGTGTTTCAGGGGCCTCAGCAGGACAGGACATGCTACACCACGTCACGACAACAAGGCCACCCTCTAACTCATGGTTTCCCAATCCTGCTCCTCCTGGGGACCCAAAGGGGTGCATGAGGGGCTAGACCCAAAGGGGTGCATGAGGGGCTAGACCCAATGGGGTGCATGAGGGGCTAGACCCAAAGGTGTGCATGAGGGGCTAGACCCAAAGGGGTGGGTGAGGGGCTAGACCCAAAGGGGTGCGTGAGGGCTAGACCCAAAGGGATGCGTGAGGGGCTATACCCAAAGGGGTGCATGAGGGGCTAGACCCAAAGGGGTGCATGAGGGGCTAGACCCAAAGGGGTGCATGAGGGGCTAGACCCAAAGGTGTGCATGAGGGGCTAGTCCCAAAGGGGTGCATGAGGGGCTAGACCCATAGGGGTGCATGAGGGGCTAGACCTAAAGGTGCATTGCTGTTCTTGCCCATTGCTTTATCAACTGATCAACTAAGGCTTAAAGGGCCAATGCAGACATTTTTTCTCAATATCAAATCATTTCTGGGTAACAATGAAGTACCTTACTGTGATTGTTTTCAATTCAAATGATCAAAAATAAACAAAAATGGCTTCTTGGCAAAGAGCAATTTCTCAAGCAAGAAGTTTGCCAGGTCTGGAAGGGAAAATGGAAAACTAGCTGTTTTTGGCAGAGAGGTTTAGAACTCTCTTTCTTTTGTTTATATTAACTAATTTACAGCCTGGTGATGTAGCCATGCCAAAACTCCCACCAAAACAGGCTGACACGTTAGGCATTATTTTCAAACAGCTCTTACACTAAAAGGGGATTATACTACTTGTCCACAGTTTTATTCCCAAACTCATAGTGTGGGCATGTACATAAAACACAGGAAAATCACGTTTTTGACTGCACTGGGCCTTGAATGAGAAATCAGATGTGTTCGTTCTGGGCTAGAACAAGGACCAGGCTAGGGTAACACTGTTGACTCATAAATGAAATAATGCAATCATCCCTTTTCCTATTTGTATCATTTAAATGCAGACTATTCACATGCCAATCTGTTTTAATTTATTGGGATCAGTCCAGTGTGAGAATGGGGCTGTATGTTTTCTGGGGCTAATGCATGGAGATGGAATGCGGGAGGCTTGTGTTTTCCACTGATCATCTGTCGGGGAAATGACACCCTGTGAACTTGAGCGTCTCTTTATCGGAACCAGGGTTTTCAAAACTCAGTCCTGAGGCTGAGTTCGGTTTGTGCTCTAGCACTACACAGCGGATTAATATAACCAGACCTTGATGATGAGTTGGGAAACACTTATATAGCAAACCAATTTAGATATGTAGGACCCTGCGGAACACGGAAGCCTCCGCTAGAGCCTGTCTCCTTTTCGTTCAGCGCGGAGAGGGAGAGAGGAGAGTGAAGAGTGTGAGAGAATATGAGAGAGAGAGAGAGACAGAGCGCTGACTCCTCCTCGTTCTCCGGTGTCAAAGTTGACATCAGCCCTGGAGCCGAGTTGAACAGGAGCCTCGTGCGTGAACGGGAGAACGAGCTCACATCTTTCAGTGGCGAATGCTGCACGGAGTTATGTACCTCGCGCTGTCTTGCCCTCTGAACTGCCTGCCGTCATGGATTGCAACCCGCGCGCGAAACCAATACTACTTTTTTATTTTACTGTTCATCTTGTCGTTTATCCGCTCAGCACTTCTGATCATCCACCCGTCCAATGAAGGTAAGAGTAAGTGAGAGAGGGCCGGACATAAAGGAAGCGAGAGTGTGAGATCCATGTAAGAAAAGTGTTCGCTCACAGACAGAGCTATAGTACATCTTGCTGCAGCGGCTCGTCTCACAGTCTGGACGGCATGCATTTGAAGGAAGGTGGTTCTGACTGCGCTGATGCTGTGGATGGAATGGACAGGATATGTCATGTTCGACCATTCGATAATGTCCAAATATTGTCATGGCGGTATTTTAGCACATTTGTAAATAACCGTTTAATTAGTTTAACCCACTGTGATGTGTGTTGACCCAAGCTTCAATGCGATAGAAGGATTGATGCACGGACTCGGTGTGGCGTTTTAAACCCTCATTACGAGTTATTGACCGGATGGTAAATCGGTGGAAACTGGAATCGGATGGTGGGATCACGATAATCAGCTGGGGGCATCACGATAATCAGCTTTGGACAGTTAACACCGGGCTTCCGTGCATCTCGGTTGGAAGTATCGTTTGGCATGCCATAGTTCTTCTCCAAATAGTGAGAATAATAGCTACATTTTGAAACGCAGATGACAAAGTGTAGATGTTGATGTTTGGTGTTATTACTCACAAATGTCCATGTAGGCTATTGTCCCATAACAATACGGAGTAGAAGCAGGCAGTCCAAGCGCTGCATCGCACAGTAAAGGACCAGGGCAGGCAGTGGACCCCGTTTAACTTCTTATCCAAGCTGATCAGACGTTAGCCTAAATAGATGTGATTTAGAAAATGCAGCCGATTCATATTCATTAGTATTCATTCACACGGATGGTGTATTGGATTATATCAATATAGCCCACTTTATGGAGACGTGCTGGAAGGAACACGCACACTCTAAAGAATAAATCCCTTAACGCAAGGAATCATCCACTCGATATTTCCATTGATTAACCCATTGACTACTTTTTCTTAAATAGGCCAATCTCGATAGTTGTTTATTATCGCTCGCACTTGCGCGCGCGTGCACACACACACACACACACACACACACACACACACACACACACACACACAGGCGCAAATGATGAGATGACTGGCCTATAGTTCCAAAGGGCAAGGCTCATCTGTATTGCACTGATTAAGAAATTAATGTAGGCTACATGGACCGTCGATAGTCAGACAGAGCCAAATACTAATCAAGGGGTGAGCTCAGTAAAATGTAATGATTTATTGTCATGCTATAATTGAGTTGTTACTACATGGGAATAATTCAAAGTAGAGAACATGTAATATAATATTTAAAAAAATGTTAAATTACGAATTGTAACATAATTAAATTGTTAACATATCGGCATATTCCTATATACAGTTGAAGTGAATAGTTGAAGACATTGAACAACCGTTAACATGCGGCGACTAGACTGCATTTCCCCGCGTATTCTTTGTTGCAACAACGTGGCAGTACATCATGTACGCCTATACAGCTTCATGGGCGACCAGCATCACGTTTGCGTTCTTCTTGTAGGGAAGCACAACGCTTGAATAGGCCTATAAAAAATGGCTTGCCGAATATATGGCATCAAAATGAACAACGAATACTGCTCAAATGTCAGATTAGGCCTATGGGCCATGCACCGTGAGTGGTCAAAGTTTAGGCCACATAAAACAACTTCTGTCTTTGGGTAATACGTTCGCCCTAGATTTCAACCCATATCAGAGCTATTTAACATGGTCAATGTATTATAATGTATTATACTGGGGAAGGAGTTATTATTTCTACAAGCGGTTAGTCCTCGCTCCATGCGTGTACACTATACTGCACGCGCCTGCCGCCCTCTTCCCATCTTCTTTATATTATTGTCTAACTCACAGGCCGTCAGTCTATCACCGGTTAATAAACCAAACTTGGAGATTATGAAGTGACTTTTGTTTTTCTATTTGATATATTGGCTAATTAAATGCAAGGGTCTCTGGCATTAATCTGGCTAATGTCTTTTGTTTTCAGAAACTTTAGATATTTTGAGATGATTTCATCTTTGATATTTTCGATGAAACAGCACGTGAATAGCCTATCGACTTCTGCTTTTACTGTTTCGTACTTTTATTCACCTCACTATTTCCAGAGACCCACACAGCTCGATTTCACACAGCTCGGGCCAGTCCTCGACATAGCCTACAGTATTGAAGTCAAATATAGGCCTAGTCATTCCATTTTTTATGTTAGCTTAATTATTGTTTCGGCCTATTTAGGCTGTTTATGAACTGATGTATTTGTTCATGAAGTTCGGTCTGTGTCTGGTACGGTGCTAATGTAAGCTATGGAGATGCAATTTTAGTCGATTTGTAGGCCTAGTTGATATTTACAATTTGTGTTCAGGAAATATTGTTGTAGCCTCCCACTCAACCCGAGGACAATTACAGGGTATAGGTCTACTCGGTGATAAGCCTATTACTTATTATTTATGACGTCTGCTATGGTGTGCACCTAATGATGGCTGTCCGCAACACCCTGTCTGTCTGCCAGGGAGTGTCAGTGTCGAGCCGTTCTCACCGTGAATCCTCTCACGAGCTCTTGCATATCCCATCTGTAATAATAGAAATATTAAAAACCCTTCTATCAGAAACAGAAAGCTCATGCTCTGCAGAGGAGAGGAGAGAGGAATTGTCTCCCTTGTTTAATACTGTTTTTGTGCTAGATGCACCGTGTCATCATGGCCCGGTCAAGTCAGAAACCCCTCCTTTCACAGGCTACTAAAGTCCCTCTCATAAATCAAATGTTTAGCACAAATCCGAATTCTCTACGTTTATTTCAACATTGAAACAACGTGGAACTATCATATCGGTTTATTTGCGTTTAAGAGTGCAGAACTAAAAATGGGGACATGGCTATAAAAGTTTCGCTTATTTTAGTAGGCCTAGGTTATTGCCTTGCCCGAAAAATGTAGGTTAGGTCTATGCATCTATATTTTCAGGAAAATATGTATTTGATAGGCTACATATCTGTGAAGAAAATGTTTACATATTGACAACGACAATTAACCTTATTTATAAATTGACCATATCATTTTAAAGTGAACCGAAAATAAACTATGGGCCTAGACTATAGACCAGGCCCATCTAGGGTTGATAACTCTGCACGTAGCCTACGTGTTAGAATGCTGTTATTTAGGCAAAATGTGTTATTTATAAAAATGTAAGTTTCCTCTGTCTGTTGGACAGCGTGACCACATGCAGATTCTGTTGTGGTTACTCTTACTCTTTTTAGGACATCCTTTAACGTCCTTTTGGAAATATCCACTCGATTTTGTTGCCAGATATCATATAATCTATCATTTCAGAGCAAAGAAAGTCGTAAATCCAACTACAGTAGTAATGCAGTCCAACCACTCTTCAACCCGTAACGCCCTACTTTGGGGCTTCGAGGCGGAACCACGACTCGCATGGCGCATTATATAAAGCCCATACTCTAAAATAATACACTGTGATATAGGCGTATTTAGGACAACTTGACCATGTGTGTGTGTTTTGTGATAAGTTAAAGTAAGGGCAAGAAACGTGGAAGTTTTTAGACGTTTAAACTAGCCTATTTCAGGAAGCTACGATTCTATGTCACCTTTAATGGTTCTCAGAATGTAGAGGTTAATCATGGTAATTATAATAACGATAATTACACAGGTTATTCATCATTATCATTAATTATAGGCCTAATGATTCTGATGATGACAATACTCTTTATAATTAGCCTAAATATATGTTTTATTCTTATTGCTAACTTCTAGCTCCTCTTGTGTTTATTTATGGTGAAAGAAAAACGTTTTCAACAACTTGACGAGGTACAATTTCAACATACACGCACATGCTTCGCATTACGCATGACCGGCATTTTCATGTTAAAATGAAGATTTTAGGGATCAGTTTGCCTATCAGGCCTACAAATGTTAATTTATTTATTTACTTTGGCCTGTATATACGTATTTTTGTATTTATTTGATTGTTTCGTTTGAATTAACTGAGGCCTTTTGCAACACCGGAAAGTTGAGCCATGCTCTAGTTTTCCTCCTCGTTATGGCCAACTGTTCCTGTATGAGGGTATTGTTTTTTCTTCAGGACCTTGTGAGATCTTCTCATTGCACTTAAAACCAATTTGAACCGACCCCATGAAACATGTATATTTTTTTCTGATAAATATATTGGTAACGTTTTAGAAGCACATTGTACTATTTTACAAGCCATAGCCTATGAATGATTGATTGTTGAATGTGTTCTAAAAACGGAGGCCGACTGCTTGGTCAGATTATTCTGTGATGTACCAAAACTTGGTGATGTGATTTATTCCCACTTTCCATAGGTTAATGGTTGTTTTTATAGAAAATATAAAATACATCAAAATAAAGAAAACGATTTGTGAAATGTACCATACCATAGAATATACGCATAATTGAGTTGAATTATATGCTGTTCAGAGAAAACAATTCAGTATAGGCCAATCCAGAATTGTATCACCATATCCATATTATGATCATGGTTTCAATATGACTTTGATCAAATGCATATTGGCCCACATGCTTTTAGTCATTACAGACTGCCTATATTGCTACACACCCATGTTTACAGAAACAAATACCCTTTTCTGCAATTCAGCAGTGCTTATGTAAATCCTGGACAAACTTTGTGAGCTACTATACTGTGTTCCGTATTGCGCTTAATATACCGCAGGAGGAGGCTAACGGAGAAAGTAGGCTGATATGGCCTCTTTTTAGGACTGTTCGTTTTTAGGGGGATAATTTGGCATGAAGTTATGTCATATTCAGATATTGTATTGGCTGATTCGGAGCGATTCTTGCACCAAACGGATCAGTGTATTTTCTCAGTGTAAATGTGTCTTTGAGTGAGTCGCAGCATAAAATGAGAGAATGGCTCTGTGTGTACGTGTGTGAATATAGGCGACAGTAGTGAGTCTGTATGCGTGGTGCTTGGTATGGTTTCTCTCCTGCCCGGGCGTCGGTATTTTTAGCCGGTGGCAGGAGGCCTTACTTAGGGAGGCTAGAGCAGTAACCCGCTGGGAGGAGCAGGTTTGTGAGCGATGGCACCTGGGGGGGGGGGGGGGGGGTGCGCTTACACATGTTCCCACTTTAAAAATAGTGCTCTCTGTGTGTTTTGTGTGTGAGTTGTGTTTGTGTGGGAGGCCTGTAGGAAGCAGTGTGAAGAGTGCTGTTATCTAATATCTCACAATAAATCAGTATTAGAGAGAGTATTAGAGAGAGAGAGAGAGAATGAGAGAGAGAGAGAGAGAGTGAGAGTGAGAGAGAGAGTGTTTACATGCAAGTATGAGCTGTGAGAGGGGAACCAGCAGCAGCATCAGACACAGCCACACTCAGTTTGAATAATTCATGATGGGAGGAGAACACTTCACCCTGAACACACAGTCACAACCTGCAGACATGCCTGGCTGCAGACAGCAGCCCTACACAACCTGCAGCCCTACACAACCTGCAGTCACAGACTACTGCAGCCCTACACAACCTGCAGTCACAGACCACTGCAGCCCTACACAACCTGCAGTCACAGACTACTGCAGCCCTACACAACCTGCAGTCACAGACAACTGCAGCCCTACACAACCTGCAGTCACAGACTACTGCAGCCCTACACAACCTGCAGACAGACTACTGCAGCCCTACACAACCTGCAGTCACAGACTACTGCAGCCCTACACAACCTGCAGTCACAGACTACTGCAGCCCTACACAACCTGCAGTCACAGACAACTGCAGCCCTACACAACCTGCAGTCACAGACAACTGCAGCCCTACACAACCTGCAGTCACAGACTACTGCAGCACTACACAACCTGCAGTCACAGACTACTGCAGCCCTACACAACCTGCAGTCACAGACAACTGCAGCCCTACACAACCTGCAGTCACAGACAACTGCAGCCCTACACAACCTGCAGTCACAGACTACTGCAGCCCTACACAACCTGCAGACAGACTACTGCAGCCCTACACAACCTGCAGTCACAGACTACTGCAGCCCTACACAACCTGCAGACACAGACTACTGCAGCCCTACACAACCTGCAGTCACAGACTACTGCAGCCCTACACAACCTGCAGTCACAGACTACTGCAGCCCTACACAACCTGCAGTCACAGACTACTGCAGCCCTACACAACCTGCAGTCCCAGACTACTGCAGCCCTACACAACCTGCAGTCACAGACAACTGCAGCCCTACACAACCTGCAGTCACAGACAACTGCAGCCCTACACAACCTGCAGTCACAGACAACTGCAGCCCTACACAACCTGCAGTCACAGACCACCGCAGACGCTAACACACACACAACCTGCAGTCACAGACTACTGCAGCCCTACACAACCTGCAGTCACAGACCACCACAGAAGCTAACACACACACAACCTGCAGTCACAGACCACCGCAGACGCTAACACACACACAACCTGCAGTCACAACAGGTGGGCTCCAGATTCCAGAGAGCCTATACATATTCTGTGCTGACCTGAGTAGACTAGAAGATTCCTATATCATTTTGATGTGTTTCTGCAGACACTGTGCCCACTGCCCAGCCTGTCTGCCTACACCTCGGTGTACAACTTACTGCTGAGCTGAAATCTTCAATAAACACTCATTCAGATGGACATGTTGGGCCTGTGGGTCTACTGCCTGTCTCTGATTCACCTGGCTGCCTCCATGTGGGTTGTTCCCAGACCAGAGACCAGAGACCAGAGACCAGAGACCAGAGACCAGAGACCAGAGACCAGAGACCAGAGAGCCTCCATGTGGGAGAGACCAGAGACCAGAGACCAGAGACCAGAGACCAGAGACCAGAGACCAGAGACCAGCAGTAGCCAACTCAGACTGCTCTTAATACCGTTCCTTACTGTTAGTTACCGCAAAGAGCCCTGCGTTCTGAGACTCTGAGGTTGACTAACTGGGCAGACACACTGACGCGAGAGTGTGTGAGCGTTTTGTGTGAGTGTTCTTGCATTCGTTTGTGCGTCTTTGTGTAATGAGTGTGTGCATGTGGACCTTCACGTGCATGTACACGTGTGTGTGTTAGTGCGTGGGATTTTGGTGGAGATTTCGGCCCTTGCAGCTGGAGAAACAGCGTCAGATAGAGCCATCTCATTTTCTGCTCTCATATTCCCCACGCTTGGCTCAATTTGAGACGGGGTCTGGCTCTTTGAGAAATGTAAATTGGAACCAATGAAGCTAGATGCTGCACTGCTATAATCTGACAGGAGCAGATAGCTTTATTAGCTCTAATAGGAGTCTGTCTTCTGAATGTGTGTGTGTGCGTGTGTGTGTGCGTGTGTTTGTGTGTGTGTGTGTGCATTTGTGTGTGTGCATGTGTGTGTGTGCATGTGGGTGTGTGCGTGCGTCCCTGTGCCCTGACCGCCAGCTGCTTGGCTAGAACTCAGGTGAGCCTCAATTTTGTGGGTTTCAGCTAATAGTATTTATTTTTTCCTACTCCCCCTGTATCTATACTCCACCCTGTACTCTCTCTATACTCCACCCTGTACTCTCTTATACTCCACCCTGTCTCTCTCTATACTCCACCCTGTCCACCTTGTCTCTCTCTATACTCCACCCTGTACTCTATCTATACTCCACCCTGTACTCTCTCTATACTCCACCCTGTACTCTCTCTCTATACTCCACCCTGTACTCTATCTATACTCCACCCTGTACTCTCTCTATACTCCACCCTGTACTCTCTCTATACTCCACCCTGTACTCTCTCTATACTCCACCCTGTACTCTCTCTATACTCCACCCTGTACTCTCTCTCTATACTCCACCCTGTACTCTCTCTCTATATTCCACCCTGTACTCTCTCTCTATACTCCACCCTGTACTCTATCTATAAATTGCACCCTCTACTCTCTCTCTATACTCCACCCTCTACACTCTCTATATACTCCACTCCGTACTCTCTCTCTATACTCCACCCTGTACTCTCTCTATACTCCACCCTCTAGTCTCTATCTATACTCCACCCTGTACTCTCTCTCTATACTCCACCCTGTACTCTCTCTCTATACTCCACCCTGTACTCTCTCTATACTCCACCCTGTACTCTCTCTCTATACTCCACCCTGTACTCTCTCTCTAAACTCCACCCGATACTCTCTCTATATACTCCACCCTCTACTCTCTATATACTCCACCCTCTACTCTCTATACTCCACCCTCTACTCTCTCTCTATACTCCACCCTCTACTCTCTCTATACTCCACCCTACTCTCTCTCTATACTCCACCCTCTACTCTCTCTATATACTCCACCCTCTACTCTCTCTATACTCCACCCTCTATTCTCTCTCTATACTCCACCCTGTACTGTCTCTATACTCCACCCTGTACTCTCTCTATACTCCACCCTGTACTCTCTCTATACTCCACCCTCTACTCTCTCTCTATACTCCACCCTCTACTCTCTCTATATACTCCACCCTGTACTCTCTCTATACTCCACCCTGTACTCTCTCTCTATACTCCACCCTGTACTGTCTCTATACTCCACCCTGTACTCTCTCTATACTCCACCCTGTACTCTCTCTATACTCCACCCTGTACTCTCTCTATACTCCACCCTGTACTCTCTCTATACTCCACCCTGTACTCTCTCTCTATACTCCACCCTGTAATCTCTCTATACTCCACCCTGTACTCTCTCTCTATACTCCACCCTGTAATCTCTCTATACTCCACCCTGTACTCTCTCTCTATACTCCACCCTTTACTATCTCTCTATACTCCACCCTGTACTCTCTCTATACTCCACCCTCTACTCTCTCTCTATACTCCACCCTCTACTCTCTCTATATACTCCACCCTGTACTCTCTCTATACTCCACCCTGTACTCTCTCTCTATACTCCACCCTGTACTGTCTCTATACTCCACCCTGTACTCTCTCTATACTCCACCCTGTACTCTCTCTATACTCCACCCTGTACTCTCTCTATACTCCACCCTGTACTCTCTCTATACTCCACCCTGTACTCTCTCTCTATACTCCACCCTGTAATCTCTCTATACTCCACCCTGTACTCTCTCTCTATACTCCACCCTGTAATCTCTCTATACTCCACCCTGTACTCTCTCTCTATACTCCACCCTTTACTATCTCTCTATACTCCACCCTGTACTCTCTCTCTATACCCCACCCTGTACTCTCTCTATACTCCACCCTGTACTCTCTCTCTATACTCCACCCTGTACTCTCTCTCTCTATATTCCACCCTGTACTCTCTATCTATACTCCACCCTGCACTCTCTATCTATACTCCACCCTGTACTCTCTCTCTATACTCCACCCTGTACTCTCTCTATACTCCACCCTGTACTCTCTCTCTATACTCCACCCTGTACTCTCTCTATACTCCACACTGTACTCTATCTATACTCCACCCTGTACTCTCTCTCTATACACCACCCTGTACTCTCTCTCTATACTCCACCCTCTACTCTCTCTATATACTCCACCCTCTACTCTCTCTATACTCCACCCTCTACTCTCTATATACTCCACCCTCTACTCTCTCTATACTCCACCCTCTACTCTCTCTCTATACTCCACCCTCTACTCTCTCTATACTCCACCCTCTACTCTCTCTATACTCCACCCTCTACTCTCTCTATATACTCCACGCTCTACTCTCTCTATACTCCACCCTCTACTCTCTCTCTATACTCCACCCTGTACTGTCTCTATACTCCACCCTGTACTCTCTCTATACTCCACCCTGTACTCTCTCTATACTCCACCCTGTACTCTCTATATACTCCACTCCGTACTCTCTCTCTATACTCCACCCTGTACTCTCTCTATACTCCACCCTCTAGTCTCTATCTATACTCCACCCTGTACTCTCTCTCTATACTCCACCCTGTACTCTCTCTCTATACTCCACCCTGTACTCTCTCTCTAAACTCCACCCGCTACTCTCTCTATATACTCCACCCTCTACTCTCTATATACTCCACCCTCTACTCTCTCTATACTCCACCCTCTACTCTCTCTCTATACTCCACCCTCTACTCTCTCTATACTCCACCCTCTACTCTCTCTCTATACTCCACCCTCTACTCCACTCCACCCTCTACTCTCTCTATACTCCACCCTGTCTCTCTCTATACTCCACCCTGTACTGTCTCTATACTCCACCCTGTACTCTCTCTATACTCCACCCTGTACTCTCTCTATACTCCACCCTCTACTCTCTCTCTATACTCCACCCTCTACTCTCTCTCTATACTCCACCCTGTACTCTCTCTATACTCCACCCTGAACTCCTCTCTATACTCCACCCTGAATTCTCTCTATATACTCCACCCTGTACTCTCTCTCTCTCTATACTCCACCCGGAACTCCTCTCTATACTCCACCCTGTACCTCTCTCTATACTCCACCCGGAACTCCTCTCTATACTCCACCCTGAACTCCCCTCTCTATACTCCACCCTGAACTCTCTCTCTATACTCCATCCTGTACTCTCTCTCTATACTCCACCCTGTACTATATCTATACTCCACCCTGTACTCTCTCTCTCTATACTCCACCCTGTACTCTCTCTCTATTCTCCACCCTGTAATATCTCTATACTCCACCCTGTACTCTCTCTATACTCCACCCTGTACTCTCTCTCTATACTCCACCCTGTACTCTCTCTCTATACTCCACCCTGTACTCTCTCTCTATACTCCACCCTGTACTCTCTCTCTATACTCCACCCTCTACTCTCTCTCTATACTCCACCCTGTACTCTCTCTCTATACTCCACCCTGTACTCTCTCTCTCTATACTCCACCCTGTACTCTCTCTCTATACTCCACCCTGTACTCTCTCTCTATACTCCACCCTGTACTCTCTCTATACTCCACCCTGTACTCTCTCTCTATACTCCACCCTGTACTCTCTCTCTATACTCCACCCTGTACTCTCTCTATACTCCACCCCGTACTCTCTCTCTATACTCCATCCTGTACTCTCTCTATACTCCACCCTGTATTCTCTCTCTATACCCCACCCTGTACTCTCTCTATACTCCACCCTGTACTCTCTCTCTATACTTCACCCTGTACTCTATCTATACTCCACCCTGTACTCTCTCTCTGTACTCCACCCTGTACTCTCTCTATACTCCACCCTGTACTCTCTATCTATACTCCACCCTGTACTATCTCTCTATACTCCACCCTGTACTCTCTCTATACTCCACCCTGTACTATCTCTCTATACTCCACCCTGTACTCTCTCTATACTCCACCCTCTACTCTCTCTCTATACACCACCCTTAACTCTCTCTCTATACTCCACCCTGTACTCTCTCTATACTCCACCCTGATCTCTCTCTCTATACACCACCCTGTAGTCTCTCTATACTCCACCCTGTACTCTCTCCCTATACTCCACCCTGTACTCTCTCTCTACACTCCACTCTGAACTCTCTCTCTATACTCCACCCTGTACTCTCTCTCTATTCTCCACCCTGTAATATCTCTATACTCCACCCTGTACTCTCTATACTCCACCCTGTACTCTCTCTCTATACTCCACCCTGTACTCTCTCTCTATACTCCACCCTGTACTCTCTCTCTATACTCCACCCTGTACTCTCTCTCTATACTCCACCCTGTACTCTCTCTCTATACTCCACCCTGTACTCTCTCTATACTCCACCCTGTACTCTCTCTCTATACTCCACCCTGTACTCTCTCTCTATACTCCACCCTGTATTCTCTCGCTATACTCCACCCTGTACTCTCTCTCTATACTCCACCCTGTACTCTCTCTCTATACTCCACCCTGTATTCTCTCGCTATACTCCACCCTGTAATCTCTCTATACTCCACCCCGTACTCTCTCTCTATACTCCACCCTGTACTCTTTCTATACTCCACCCTGTATTCTCTCTCTATACTCCACCCTGTACTCTCTCTATACTCCACCCTGTACTCTCTCTATACTTCACCCTGTACTCTATCTATACTCCACCCTGTACTCTCTCTCTATACTCCACCCTGTACTCTCTCTCTATACTCCACCCTGTACTCTCTATCTATACTCCACCCTGTACTATCTCTCTATACTCCACCCTGTACTCTCTCTATACTCCACGCTGTACTATCTCTCTATACTCCACCCTGTACTCTCTCTATACTCCACCCTCTACTCTCTCTCTATACACCACCCTGAACTCTCTATACTCCACCCTGTACTCTCTCTATACTCCACCCTGATCTCTCTCTCTATACACCACCCTGTAGTCTCTCTATACTCCACCCTGTACTCTCTCCCTATACTCCACCCTGTACTCTCTCTACACTCCACCCTGAACTCTCTCTCTATACTCCACCCTCTACTCTCTCTCATACTCCACCCTGTACTCTCTCTCTATACTCCACCCTGTACTCTCTCTCTATACTCCACCCTGTACTCTCTCTCTATACTCCACCCTGTACTCTCTCTCTATACTCCACCCTGTACTCTCTCTCTATACTCCACCCTGTATTCTCTCGCTATACTCCACCCTGTACTCTCTCTCTATACTCCACCCTCTACTCTCTCTCTATACTCCACCCTGTACTCTCTCTCTATACTTCACCCTGTACTCTCTCTATACTCCACCCCGTACTCTCTCTCTATACTCCACCCTGTACTCTTTCTATACTCCACCCTGTACTCTCTCTCTATACTCCACCCTGTACTCTCTCTATACTCCACCCTGTACTCTCTATCTATACTCCACCCTGTACTATCTCTCTATACTCCACCCTGTACTCTCTCTATACTCCACGCTGTACTATCTCTCTATACTCCACCCTGTACTCTCTCTATACTCCACCCTCTACTCTCTCTCTATACACCACCCTGTACTCTCTCTCTATACTCCACCCTGTACTCTCTCTATACTCCACCCTGTACTCTCTCTCTATACTCCACCCTGTACTCTCTCTCTATACTCCACCCTATACTCTCTCTATACTCCACCCTGTACTCTCTATACTCCACCCTGTACTCCTCTCTATACTCCACCCTGTACTCTCTCTATACTCCACCCCGTACTCTCTCTCTATACTCCACCCTGTACTCTTTCTATACTCCACCCTGTATTCTCTCTCTATACTCCACCCTGTACTCTCTCTATACTCCACCCTGTACTCTCTCTCTATACTACACCCTGTACTCTATCTATACTCCACCCTGTACTCTCTCTCTATACTCCACCCTGTACTCTCTCTCTCTCTATACTCCACCCTGTACTCTCTATCTATACTCCACCCTGTACTATCTCTCTATACTCCACCCTGTACTCTCTCTATACTCCACGCTGTACTATCTCTCTATACTCCACCCCGTACTCTCTCTATACTCCACCCTCTACTCTCTCTCTATACACCACCCTGAACTCTCTCTCTATACTCCACCCTGTACTCTCTCTATACTCCACCCTGATCTCTCTCTCTATACACCACCCTGTAGTCTCTCTCTATACTCCACCCTGTACTCTCTCCCTATACTCCACCCTGTACTCTCTCTCTACACTCCACCCTGAACTCTCTCTCTATACTCCACCCTGTACTCTCTCTCTATACTCCACCCTGTACTCTCTCTCTATACTCCAAATACACTGGCACAGAGAGACAGGAAACACAGGGATAAATACACTGACACAGAGAGACAGGAAACACAGGGATAAATACACTGGTACAGAGAGACAGGAAACACAGGGATAAATACACTGGCACAGAGATACAGGAAACACAGGGATAAATACACTGGCACAGAGAGACAGGAAACACAGGGATAAATACACTGGCACAGAGAGACAGGAAACACAGGGATAAATACACTGGCACAGAGAGACAGGAAACACAGGGATAAATACACTGGTACAGAGAGACAGGAAACACAGGGATAAATACACTGGGGAAAATAAGCCACACTGTCACGTCTTCTAGGAGTCGTGGGTTGGAGTCAGGCGCAGAGAGCAGAGGGTTCGGACAATCGTATTTTATTCCGGTACAAACGGTCACTCCAAAACACTAGGAGCATAATACTGACCGGCCCAAACACAGGACCCAAACACAGGACCCAAACACAGGTCCCAAACACAGGTCCCAAACACAGGACCCAAACACAGGACCCAAACACAGGACCCAAACACAGGACCCAAACACAGGACCCAAACACAGGACCCAAACACAGGACCCAAACACAGGTCCCAAACACAGGACCCAAACACAGGACCCAAAACCACAGGACCCAAACACAGGACCCAAACCCAAACACAGGACCCAAACACAGGACCCAAACACAGGACCCAAACACAGGACCCAAACACAGGA
>NW_027012858.1:0-18035 GCF_036934945.1 Oncorhynchus masou masou
TAGGCCATGCAGAAATATAGGATGGTAGGCCATGCAGAAATATAGGATGGTAGGCCATGCAGAAATATAGGATGGTAGGCCATGCAGAAATATAGGATGGCAGGCCATGAAATATAGGATGGTAGGCAGGCCATGCAGAAATATAGGATGGCAGGACATGCAGAAATATAGGATGGTAGGCCATGCAGAAATATAGGATGGTAGGCCATGCAGAAATATAGGATGGTAGGCCATGCAGAAATATAGGATGGTAGGCCATGCAGAAATATATGATGTCAGGCCATGCAGAAATATAGGATGGCAGGACATGCAGAAATATAGGATGGTAGGCCATGCAGAAATATAGGATGGCAGGACATGCAGAAATATAGGATGGTAGGCCATGCAGAAATATAGGATGGCAGGACATGCAGAAATATAGGATGGTAGGCCATGCAGAAATATAGGATGGCAGGACATGCAGAAATATAGGATGGTAGGCCATGCAGAAATATAGGATGGCAGGACATGCAGAAATATAGGATGGTAGGCCATGCAGAAATATAGGATGGCAGGACATGCAGAAATATAGGATGGTAGGCCATGCAGAAATATAGGATGGCAGGACATGCAGAAATATAGGATGGTAGGCCAGGCAGTCCTTCACAGGATGGCAGCTCAGGCAGTCCTTCACAGGATGGCAGGCCAGGCAGTCCTTCACAGGATGGTAGGCCAGGCAGTCCTTCATAGGATGGCAGGCCAGGCAGTCCTTCACAGGATGGTAGGCCAGGCAGTCCTTCATAGGATGGTAGGCCAGGCAGTCCTTCACAGGATGGCAGGTCAGGCAGTCCTTCACAGGATGGCAGGTCAGGCAGTCCTTCACAGGATGGCAGGTCAGGCAGTCCTTCACAGGATGGCAGGTCAGGCAGTCCTTCACAGGATGGCAGGTCAGGCAGTCCTTCACAGGATGGCAGGTCAGGCAGTCCTTCACAGGATGGCAGCTCAGGCAGTCCTTCACAGGATGGCAGGCCAGGCAGTCCTTCACAGGATGGCAGCTCAGGCAGTCCTTCACAGGATGGCAGGTCAGGCAGTCCTTCACAGGATGGCAGCTCAGGCAGTCCTTCACAGGATGGCAGGCCAGGCAGTGCTTCACAGGATGGCAGCTCAGGCAGTCCTTCACAGGATGGTAGGCCAGGCAGTCCTTCACAGGATGGTAGGCCAGGCAGTCCTTCACAGGATGGTAGGCCAGGCAGTCCTTCACAGGATGGCAGGCCAGGCAGTCCTTCACAGGATGGTAGGCCAGGCAGTCCTTCACAGGATGGCAGCTCAGGCAGTCCTTCAGCCTAACTGAACATTTTGAGTGGATGTGAATGTTTTTGTTTCATCAGAGTTCAACAACTGAAACACTTGTGTTAACAACACAAAACATTACAGACATTTGGCTAGGTTACCTAACTGATATCTGGTTATCTGGGTTACCTTACTGATGTCTGGTTATCTTGGTTACCTTACTGATGTCTGGTTATCTTGGTTACCTTACTGATGTCTGGTTATCTTGGTTACCTTACTGGTTACTAGGTATCTGGGTTACCTTCCTGGTTATAGGTATCTGGGTTACCTAACTGATATCTGGTTATCTTGGTTACCTTACTGATGTGTGGTTATCTGGGTTACCTTACTGGTTACTAGGTATCTGGGTTACCTTACTGATGTCTGGTTTTCTGGGTTACCTTACTGATGTCTGGTTATCTGCTTACCTTACTGATGTCTGGTTATCTTACTGATGTCTGGTTACCTTACTGATGTCTGGTTATCTAGGTTACCTTACTGATGTCTGGTTATCTAGGTTACCTTACTGATGTCTGGTTATCTAGGTTACCTTACTGATGTCTGGTTATCTGGGTTACCTTACTGATGTCTGGTTATCTGGGTTACCTTACTGATGTCTGGTTATCTAGGTTACCTTACTGATGTCTGGTTATCTAGGTTACCTTACTGGTTACTAGGTATCTGGGTTACCTTACTGATGTCTGGTTATCTGGGTTACCTTACTGATGTCTGGTTATCTGGGTTACCTTACTGATGTCTGGTTATCTGGGTTACCTTACTGATGTCTGGTTATCTGGGTTACCTTACTGATGTCTGGTTATCTGGGTTACCTTACTGATGTCTGGTTATCTAGGTTACCTTACTGATGTCTGGTTATCTAGGTTACCTTACTGATGTCTGGTTATCTAGGTTACCTTACTGATGTCTGGTTATTGGGTTACCTTACTGATGTCTGGTTATCTAGGTTACCTTACTGGTTACTAGGTATCTGGGTTACCTTACTGATGTCTGGTTATCTAGGTTACCTTACTGGTTACTAGGTATCTAGGTTATTACTGAACCTTACTGATGTCTGGTTATCTGGGTTACCTTACTGATGTTGGTTATCTGGGTTACCTTACTGATGTCTGGTTATCTGGGTTACCTTACTGATGTCTGGTTATCTAGGTTACCTTACTGATGTCTGGTTATCTGGGTTACCTTACTGATGTCTGGTTATCTAGGTTACCTTACTGATGTCTGGTTATCTGGTTACCTTACTGATGTCTGGTTATGGTCTAGGTTACCTTACTGGTGTCTGGGTTACCTTACTGTTATCTAGGTTACCTTACTGATGTATGGTTATCTGATGTCTGGTTATCTAGGTTACCTTACTGGTTACTAGGTATCTGGGTTACCTTACTGATGTCTGGTTATCTAGGTTACCTTACTGGTCACTAGGTATCTAGGTTACCTTACTGATGTCTGGTTATCTAGGTTACCTTACTGGTTACTAGGTATCTGGGTTACCTTACTGATGTCTGGTTATCTGGGTTACCTTACTGATGTCTGGTTATCTGGGTTACCTTACTGGTGTCTGGTTATCTGGGTTACCTTACTGATGTCTGGTTATCTAGGTTACCTTACTGATGTCTGGTTATCTGGGTTACCTTACTGATGTCTGGTTATCTTACTGGTCTGGTTATCTGGGTTACCTTACTGGTGTCTGGTTATCTAGGTTACCTTACTGATGTCTGGTTATCTAGGTTACCTTACTGATGTCTGGTTATCTGGGTTACCTTACTGATGTCTGGTTATCTTACTGATGTCTGGTTATCTGGGTTACCTTATGTTACTGGTATCTAGGTTACCTTACTGATGTCTGGTTATCTGGGTTACCTTACTGATGTCTGGTTATCTGGGTTACCTTACTGATGTCTGGTTATCTAGGTTATTACTGATGTCTGGTTATCTGGTTTACCTTACTGGTGTCTGGTTATCTGGGTTACCTTACTGATGTCTGGTTATCTAGCTTACCTTACTGATGTCTGGTTATCTAGGTTACCTTACTGATGTCTGGTTATCTAGGTTACCTTACTGATGTCTGGTTATCTAGGTTACCTTACTGGTTACTAGGTATCTGGGTTACCTTACTGATGTCTGGTTATCTAGGTTACCTTACTGATGTCTGGTTATCTGGGTTACCTTACTGATGTCTGGTTATCTTACTGATGTCTGGTTACCTGACCTTCTGGTTATCTATCTAGGTTACCTTACTGATGTCTGGTTATCTGGGTTACCTTACTGATGTCTGGTTATCTGGGTTACCTTACTGATGTCTGGTTATCTAGGTTACCTTACTGATGTCTGGTTATCTGGGTTACCTTACTGGTGTCTGGTTATCTGGGTTACCTTACTGATGTCTGGTTATCTAGGTTACCTTACTGATGTCTGGTTATCTAGGTTACCTTACTGATGTCTGGTTATCTAGGTTACCTTACTGATGTCTGGTTATCTAGGTTACCTTACTGGTTATAGTCTGGGTTACCTTACTGATGTCTGGTTATCTAGGTTACCTTACTGATTACTGGTATCTGGGTTACCTTACTGATGTCTGGTTATCTAGGTTACCTTACTGGTCACTAGGTATCTAGGTTACCTTACTGATGTCTGGTTATCTGGGTTACCTTACTGGTTACTAGGTATCTGGTTACCTTACTGATGTCTGGTTATCTGGGTTACCTTACTGATGTCTGGTTATCTGGGTTATCTTACTGATGTCTGGTTATCTGGGTTACCTTACTGATGTCTGGTTACCTTACTGATGTCTGGTTATCTGGGTTATCTGATGTCTGGTTACCTTACTGATGTCTGGTTATCTAGGTTACCTTACTGATGTCTGGTTATCTAGGTTACCTTACTGATGTCTGGTTATCTAGGTTACCTTACTGATGTCTGGTTACCTTACTGATGTCTGGTTATCTGGGTTACCTTACTGGTTACTAGGTATCTGGGTTACCATACTGGTGTCTGGTTATCTGGGTTACCTCTGGTGTCTGGTTATCTGGGTTACCTTACTGATGTCTGGTTATCTAGGTTACCTTACTGATGTCTGGTTATCTGGGTTACCTTACTGATGTCTGGTTATCTATGTTACCTTACTGATGTCTGGTTATCTATGTTACCTTACTGATGTCTGGTTATCTTACTGATGTCTGGTTATCTGGGTTACCTTACTGGTTACTAGTATCTGGGTTACCTTACTGATGTCTGGTTATCTGGGTTACCTTACTGATGTCTGGTTATCTAGGTTACCTTACTGGTGTCTGGTTATCTAGGTTACCTTACTGATGTCCGGTTTACCTTACTGATGTCTGGTTATCTGGGTTACCTTACTGGTTATGTATCTGGTTATACTGGTGTCTGGTTATCTGGATTACCTTACTGGTGTCTGGTTATCTGGGTTACCTTACTGATGTCTGGTTATCTAGGTTACCTTACTGATGTCTGGTTATCTGGGTTACCTTACTGATGTCTGGTTATCTATGTTACCTTACTGATGTCTGGTTATCTATGTTACCTTACTGATGTCTGGTTATCTTACTGATGTCTGGTTACCTGGTTACCTTACTGGTTACTAGGTTATCTGGGTTACCTTACTGATGTCTGGTTATCTGGGTTACCTTACTGATGTCTGGTTATCTAGGTTACCTTACTGATGTCTGGTTATCTAGGTTACCTTACTGATGTCTGGTTACCTGGTTACCTTACTGGTTACTAGGTATCTGGGTTACCTTACTGATGTCTGGTTATCTGGGTTACCTTAATGATGTCTGGTTATCTAGGTTACCTTACTGATGTCTGGTTATCTAGGTTACCTTACTGATGTCTGGTTATCTTACTGATGTCTGGTTACCTGGGTTACCTTACTGGTTACTAGGTATCTGGGTTACCTTACTGATGTCTGGTTACCTTACTGATGTCTGGTTATCTGGTTACCTTACTGATGTCTGGTTATCTAGGTTACCTTACTGATGTCTGGTTATCTAGGTTACCTTACTGATGTCTGGTTATCTAGGTTACCTTACTTATGTCTGGTTATCTAGGTTACCTTACTGATGTCTGGTTATCTTACTGATGTCTGGTTACCTGGGTTACCTTACTGGTTACTAGGTATCTGGGTTACCTTACTGATGTCTGGTTATCTGGGTTACCTTACTGGTTACTAGGTATCTGGGTTACCTTAATGATGTCTGGTTATCTAGGTTACCTTACTGATGTCTGGTTATCTGGGTTACCTTAATGATGTCTGGTTATCTAGGTTACCTTACTGATGTCTGGTTATCTGGGTTACCTTAATGATGTCTGGTTATCTAGGTTACCTTACTGATGTCTGGTTATCTAGGTTACCTTACTGATGTCTGGTTATCTAGGTTACCTTACTGATGTCTGGTTACCTTACTGATGTCTGGTTATCTAGGTTACCTTACTGATGTCTGGTTATCTAGGTTACCTTACTGATGTCTGGTTATCTGGGTTACCTTACTGATGTCTGGTTATCTAGGTTACCTTACTGATGTCTCGTTACCTGGGTTACCTTACTGATGTCTGGTTACCTAGGTTACCTTACTGATGTCTGGTTATCTAGGTTACCTTACTGATGTCTGGTTATCTAGGTTACCTTACTGATGTCTGGTTACCTAGGTTACCTTACTGATGTCTGGTTATCTAGGTTACCTTACTGATGTCTGGTTATCTGGGTTACCTTACTAATGTCTGGTTATCTAGGTTACCTTACTGATGTCTGGTTATCTGGGTTACCTTACTGATGTCTGGTTACCTTACTGATGTCTGGTTATCTGGGTTACCTTACTGATGTCTGGTTACCTGGGTTACCTTACTGATGTCTGGTTATCTGGGTTACCTTACTGATGTCTGGTTATCTGGGTTACCTTACTGATGTCTGGTTATCTAGGTTACCTTACTGATGTCTGGTTACCTGGGTTACCTTACTGATGTCTGGTTACCTGGGTTACCTTACTGGTTACTAGGTATCTGGGTTACCTTACTGATGTCTGGTTATCTGGGTTACCTTACTGATGTCTGGTTATCTAGGTTACCTTACTGATGTCTGGTTACCTGGGTTACCTTACTGATGTCTGGTTACCTGGGTTACCTTTAGGTTACTAGGTATCTTTACCTTACTGATGTCTGGTTATCTAGGTTACCTTAATGGTTACTAGGTATCTGGGTTACCTTACTGATGTCTGGTTATCTTACTGATGTCTGGTTATCTAGGTTACCTTACTGATGTCTGGTTACCTGGGTTACCTTACTGATGTCTGGTTACCTGGGTTACCTTACTGGTTACTAGGTATCTGGGTTACCTTACTGATGTCTGGTTATCTAGGTTACCTTACTGATGTCTGGTTACCTGGGTTACCTTACTGATGTCTGGTTACCTGGGTTACCTTACTGGTTACTAGGTATCTGGGTTACCTTACTGATGTCTGGTTATCTAGGTTACCTTACTGATGTCTGGTTATCTGGGTTACCTTACTGATGTCTGGTTATCTAGGTTACCTTTCTGATGTCTGGTTATCTGGGTTACCTTACTGATGTCTGGTTATCTGGGTTACCTTACTGATGTCTGGTTATCTAGGTTACCTTACTGGTGTCTGGTTATCTAGGTTACCTTACTGATGTCTGGTTATCTAGGTTACCTTACTGATGTCTGGTTACCTGGTTACCTTACTGATGTCTGGTTATCTGGGTTACCTTACTGATGTCTGGTTATCTGGGTTACCTTACTGATGTCTGGTTATCTTGGTTACCTTAACTGATGTCTGGTTATCTAGGTTACCTTACTGATGTCTGGTTATCTTGGTTACCTTACTGATGTCTGGTTATCTTGGTTACCTTACTGATGTCTGGTTATCTGGGTTACCTTACTGATGTCTGGTTATCTAGGTTACCTTACTGATGTCTGGTTATCTGGGTTACCTTACTGATGTCTGGTTATCTGGGTTACCTTACTGATGTCTGGTTATCTAGGTTACCTTACTGGTGTCTGGTTATCTAGGTTACCTTACTGATGTCTGGTTATCTAGGTTACCTTACTGATGTCTGGTTACCTGGGTTACCTTACTGATGTCTGGTTATCTGGGTTACCTTACTGATGTCTGGTTATCTGGGTTACCTTACTGATGTCTGGTTATCTTGGTTACCTTAACGATGTCTGGTAATCTAGGTTACCTTACTGATGTCTGGTTATCTGGGTTACCTTACTGATGTCTGGTTATCTTGGTTACCTTACTGATGTCTGGTTATCTGGGTTACCTTACTGATGTCTGGTTATCTGGGTTACCTTACTGATGTCTGGTTACCTTACTGACGTCTGGTTATCTGGTTACCTTACTGATGTCTGGTTATCTGGGTTACCTTACTGATGTCTGGTTATCTAGGTTACCTTACTGATGTCTGGTTATCTAGGTTACCTTACTGATGTCTGGTTATCTAGGTTACCTTACTGATGTCTGGTTATCTAGGTTACCTTACTGATGTCTGGTTATCTTGGTTACCTTACTGATGTCTGGTTATCTTGGTTACCTTACTGATGTCTGGTTATCTTGGTTACCTTACTGATGTCTGGTTATCTAGGTTACCTTACTGATGTCTGGTTATCTGGGTTACTTACTGATGTCTGGTTACCTTACTGATGTCTGGTTATCTGGGTTACCTTACTGATGTCTGGTTATCTGGGTTACCTTACTGGTGTCTGGTTATCTAGGTTACCTTACTGATGTCTGGTTATCTAGGTTACCTTACTGATGTCTGGTTATCTAGGTTACCTTACTGGTGTCTGGTTATCTAGGTTACCTTACTGATGTCTGGTTATCTTGGTTACCTTACTGATGTCTGGTTATCTGGGTTACCTTACTGATGTCTGGTTATCTAGGTTACCTTACTGGTGTCTGGTTATCTAGGTTACCTTACTGATGTCTGGTTATCTAGGTTACCTTACTGATGTCTGGTTACCTGGTTATCTGATGTCTGGTTACCTTACTGGTTACTGGTATCTGGGTTACCTTACTGATGTCTGGTTATCTGGGTTACCTTACTGATGTCTGGTTATCTTGGTTACCTTACTGATTCTGGTTACCTTACTGATGTCTGGTTATCTGGGTTACCTTACTGATGTCTGGTTATTACTGATGTCTGTTACCTTACTGATGTCTGGTTATCTAGGTTACCTTACTGGTTACTAGGTTATCTGGGTTACCTTACTGATGTCTGGTTATCTGGGTTACCTTACTGATGTCTGGTTATCTAGGTTACCTTACTGATGTCTGGTTATCTGGGTTACCTTACTGATGTCTGGTTATCTAGGTTACCTTACTGATGTCTGGTTATCTAGGTTACCTTACTGATGTCTGGTTACCTAGGTTACCTTACTGATGTCTGGTTATCTTACTGATGTCTGGTTATCTGGGTTACTTACTGACTAGGTATCTAGGTTACCTTACTGATGTCTGGTTATCTGATGTCTGGTTACCTTACTGATGTCTGGTTATCTGGGTTACCTTTCTGATGTCTGGTTATCTGGGTTACCATACTGATGTCTGGTTATCTGGGTTACCTTACTGATGTCTGGTTATCTAGGTTACCTTACTGATGTCTGGTTACCTAGGTTACCTTACTGATGTCTGGTTATCTAGGTTACCTTACTGATGTCTGGTTATCTAGGTTACCTTACTGATGTCTGGTTATCTAGGTTACCTTACTGATGTCTGGTTATCTAGGTTACCTTACTGATGTCTGGTTACCATACTGATGTCTGGTTATCTGGGTTACCTTACTGATGTCTGGTTATCTAGGTTACCTTACTGATGTCTGGTTATCTAGGTTACCTTACTGATGTCTGGTTATCTAGGTTACCTTACTGATGTCTGGTTATCTAGGTTACCTTACTGATGTCTGGTTACCATACTGATGTCTGGTTATCTAGGTTACCTTACTGATGTCTGGTTATCTAGGTTACCTTACTGATGTCTGGTTACCTTACTGATGTCTGGTTATCTAGGTTACCTTACTGATGTCTGGTTATCTAGGTTACCTTACTGATGTCTGGTTATCTAGGTTACCTTACTGATGTCTGGTTATCTAGGTTACCTTACTGATGTCTGGTTATCTAGGTTACCTTACTGATGTCTGGTTACCATACTGATGTCTGGTTATCTGGGTTACCTTACTGATGTCTGTTTACCTTACTGATGTCTGGTTATCTGGGTTACCTTACTGATGTCTGGTTATCTTGGTTACCTTACTGATGTCTGGTTATCTGGGTTACCTTACTGATGTCTGGTTATCTGGGTTACCTTACTGATGTCTGGTTACCTTACTGACGTCTGGTTATCTGGGTTACCTTACTGATGTCTGGTTATCTGGGTTACCTTACTGGTGTCTGGTTATCTAGGTTACCTTACTGATGTCTGGTTATCTAGGTTACCTTACTGATGTCTGGTTATCTAGGTTACCTTACTGGTGTCTGGTTATCTAGGTTACCTTACTGATGTCTGGTTATCTTGGTTACCTTACTGATGTCTGGTTATCTTGGTTACCTTACTGATGTCTGGTTATCTTGGTTACCTTACTGATGTCTGGTTATCTGGGTTACCTTACTGATGTCTGGTTATCTGGGTTACCTTACTGATGTCTGGTTACCTTACTGACGTCTGGTTATCTGGGTTACCTTACTGATGTCTGGTTATCTGGGTTACCTTACTGGTGTCTGGTTATCTAGGTTACCTTACTGATGTCTGGTTATCTAGGTTACCTTACTGATGTCTGGTTATCTAGGTTACCTTACTGGTGTCTGGTTATCTAGGTTACCTTACTGATGTCTGGTTATCTTGGTTACCTTACTGATGTCTGGTTATCTTGGTTACCTTACTGATGTCTGGTTATCTAGGTTACCTTACTGGTGTCTGGTTATCTAGGTTACCTTACTGATGTCTGGTTATCTAGGTTACCTTACTGATGTCTGGTTATCTGGGTTACCTTACTGATGTCTGGTTACCTGGGTTACCTTACTGGTTACTGGTATCTGGTTACCTTACTGATGTCTGGTTATCTGGGTTACCTTACTGATATCTGGTTATCTTGGTTACCTTACTGATGTCTGGTTACCTTACTGATGTCTGGTTATCTGGGTTACCTTACTGATGTCTGGTTACCTTACTGATGTCTGGTTATCTAGGTTACCTTACTGATGTCTGGTTATCTAGGTTACCTTACTGGTTACTAGGTATCTGGGTTACCTTACTGATGTCTGGTTATCTGGGTTACCTTACTGATGTCTGGTTATCTAGGTTACCTTACTGGTGTCTGGTTATCTGGGTTACCTTACTGATGTCTGGTTATCTAGGTTACCTTACTGATGGCTGGTTATCTAGGTTACCTTACTGATGTCTGGTTACCTAGGTTACCTTACTGATGTCTGGTTATCTTACTGATGTCTGGTTATCTGGGTTACCTTACTGGTTACTAGGTATCTAGGTTACCTTACTGATGTCTGGTTACCTCTGATGTCTGGTTACCTTACTGATGTCTGGTTATCTGGGTTACCTTTCTGATGTCTGGTTATCTGGGTTACCATACTGATGTCTGGTTATCTGGGTTACCTTACTGATGTCTGGTTATCTGGGTTACCTTACTGATGTCTGGTTACCTAGGTTACCTTACTGATGTCTGGTTATCTAGGTTACCTTACTGATGTCTGGTTATCTAGGTTACCTTACTGATGTCTGGTTATCTAGGTTACCTTACTGATGTCTGGTTATCTAGGTTACCTTACTGATGTCTGGTTACCATACTGATGTCTGGTTATCTGGGTTACCTTACTGATGTCTGGTTATCTAGGTTACCTTACTGATGTCTGGTTATCTAGGTTACCTTACTGATGTCTGGTTATCTAGGTTACCTTACTGATGTCTGGTTATCTAGGTTACCTTACTGATGTCTGGTTACCATACTGATGTCTGGTTATCTAGGTTACCTTACTGATGTCTGGTTATCTAGGTTACCTTACTGATGTCTGGTTACCTTACTGATGTCTGGTTATCTAGGTTACCTTACTGATGTCTGGTTATCTAGGTTACCTTACTGATGTCTGGTTATCTAGGTTACCTTACTGATGTCTGGTTATCTAGGTTACCTTACTGATGTCTGGTTATCTAGGTTACCTTACTGATGTCTGGTTACCATACTGATGTCTGGTTATCTGGGTTACCTTACTGATGTCTGTTTACCTTACTGATGTCTGGTTATCTGGGTTACCTTACTGATGTCTGGTTACCTTACTGATGTCTGGTTATCTAGGTTACCATACTGATGTCTGGTTATCTAGGTTACCTTACTGATGTCTGGTTATCTAGGTTACCTTACTGATGTCTGGTTATCTGGGTTACCTTACTGATGTCTGGTTATCTAGGTTACCTTACTGGTGTCTGGTTATCTGGGTTACCTTACTGGTGTCTGGTTATCTAGGTTACCTTACTGATGTCTGGTTATCTGGGTTACCTTACTGATGTCTGGTTACCTTACTGATGTCTGGTTATCTGGGTTACCTTACTGATGTCTGGTTACCTTACTGAAGTCTGGTTATCTGGGTTACCTTACTGATGTCTGGTTATCTAGGTTACCTTACTGGTTACTAGGTATCTGGGTTACCTTACTGATGTCTGGTTATCTAGGTTACCTTACTGGTGTCTGGTTATCTAGGTTACCTTACTGGTTACTAGGTATCTGGGTTACCTTACTGATGTCTGGTTATCTGGGTTACCTTACTGATGTCTGGTTATCTAGGTTACCTTACTGATGTTTGGTTATCTAGGTTACCTTACTGGTTACTAGGTATCTGGGTTACCTTACTGATGTCTGGTTATCTAGGTTACCTTACTGATGTCTGGTTATCTAGGTTACCTTACTGATGTCTGGTTATCTAGGTTACCTTACTGGTGTCTGGTTATCTAGGTTACCTTACTGATGTCTGGTTATCTGGGTTACATTACTGATGTCTGGTTATCTAGGTTACCTAACTGGTGTCTGGTTATCTGGGTTACCTTACTGGTGTCTGGTTATCTAGGTTACCTTACTGATGTCTGGTTATCTAGGTTACCTTACTGGTGTCTGGTTATCTGGGTTACCTTACTGGTGTCTGGTTATCTGGGTTACCTTACTGGTGTCTGGTTATCTAGGTTACCTTACTGGTGTCTGGTTATCTAGGTTACCTTACTGGTGTCTGGTTATCTAGGTTACCTTACTGATGTCTGGTTATCTAGGTTACCTTACTGGTGTCTGGTTATCTGGGTTACCTTACTGATGTCTGGTTATCTGGGTTACCTTACTGATGTCTGGTTATCTAGGTTACCTTACTGATGTCTGGTTATCTGGGTTACCTTACTGATGTCTGGTTACCTTACTGATGTCTGGTTATCTGGGTTACCTAACTGATGTCTTGTTACCTGGGTTACCTTACTGATGTCTGGTTATCTAGGTTACCTTACTGGTTGCTAGGTATCTTGGTTACCTTACTGATGTCTGGTTATCTGGGTTACCTTACTGGTGTCTGTTTATCTGGGTTACCTTACTGGTGTCTGGTTATCTAGGTTACCTTACTGATGTCTGGTTATCTAGGTTACCTTACTGATGTCTGGTTATCTGGGTTACCTTACTGATGTCTGGTTATCTGGGTTACCTTACTGATGTCTGGTTACCTTACTGATGTCTGGTTATCTGGGTTACCTAACTGATGTCTGGTTACCTGGGTTACCTTACTGATGTCTGGTTATCTAGGTTACCTTACTGATGTCTGGTTATCTTACTGATGTCTGGTTATCTGGGTTACCTTACTGGTTGCTAGGTATCTGGGTTACCTTACTGATGTCTGGTTATCTGGGTTACCTTACTGGTGTCTGGTTATCTGGGTTACCTTACTGATGTCTGGTTACCTTACTGATGTCTGGTTATCTGGTTACCTTACTGGTGTCTGGTTATCTGGGTTACCTTACTGATGTCTGGTTATCTAGGTTACCTTACTGATGTCTGTTTATCTTGGTTACCTTACTGATGTCTGGTTATCTAGGTTACCTTACTGATGTCTGGTTATCTAGGTTACCTTACTGGTTACTAGGTATCTGGGTTACCTTACTGATGTCTGGTTATCTAGGTTACCTTACTGGTTACTAGGTATCTGGGTTACCTTACTGATGTCTGGTTATCTAGGTTACCTTACTGGTTACTAGATATCTGGTTTACCTTACTGGTTACTAGGTATCTGGGTTACCTTACTGATGTCTGGTTATCTAGGTTACCTTACTGATGTCTGGTTATCTAGGTTACCTTACTGGTGTCTGGTTATCTAGGTTACCTTACTGGTGTCTGGTTATCTAGGTTACCTTACTGATGTCTGGTTACCTTACTGATGTCTGGTTATCTAGGTTACCTTACTGATGTCTGGTTATCTTACTGGTTACTAGGTATCTTACCAGCATGCATCTACTTTAGGGTACCTTACTGGTTACTAGGTATATGAGTTGCCTTCCCGGTTACTAGGTATCAGTATCTGGGTTACCTTCCTGGTTGCTAGGTATCTGGGTTACCTTCCTGGTTACTAGGTATCAGTATCTGGGTTACCTTCCTGGTTACTAGGTATCAGTATCTGGGTTACCTTACTGGTTAATAGGTATCTGGTTACCTTCCTGGTTGCTAGGTATCTGGGTTACCTTCCTGGTTGCTAGGTATCTGAGTTACCTTCCTGGTTACTAGGTATCTGGGTTACCTTCCTGGTTGCTAGGTATCTGGGTTACCTTACTGGTTTCTAGGTATCTGGGTTACCTTACTGGTTGCTAGGGTATCTGGGTTACCTTAATGGTTACTAGGTATCTTGGTAACCTTCCTGGTTACTAGGTATCTGGGTGACCTTCCTGGTTGCTAGGTATCTGGGTTACCTTCCTGGTTACTAGGTATCTGGGTTGCCTACTGGTTACTAGGTATCTGGGTTACCTTCCTGGTTACTAGGTATCTGGGTTACCTTCCTGGTTACTAGGTATCTGCGTTACCTTCCTGGTTACTAGGTATCTGGGTTACCTTCCTGGTTACTAGGTATCTGTGTTACCTTCCTGGTTACTAGGCATCTGGGTTACCTTCCTGGTTACTAGGTATCTGGGTTACCTTCCTGGTTTGCTAGGTATCTGGGTTACCTTACTGGTTTCTGGGTTACCTTCCTGGTTGCTAGGTATCTGGGTTACCTTACAGGTTTCTGGGTTACCTTCCTGGTTGCTAGGTATCTGGGTTACCTTCCTGGTTTCTGGGTTACCTTCCTGGTTGCTAGGTATCTGGGTTTCTGCTACCTTCCTGGTTGCTAGGTATCTGGGTTTCCTTACTGGTTTCTGGGTATCTGGGTTACCTTACTGGTTTCTGGGTTACCTTACTACATGTTGGTTGCCAACAAATGTGTGTCTTTGGGCTGACTGATTTCTCTTGCCCCAGATCATGTTTTGTAGGTGTCTGCCCAGCAGTGCCCTCTACGGCTGCTGTGACGACAGCATGTCCCGTTTCCTGTGCTGCTGCTAAGCACACACACACACACACACACACACACACACACACACACACACACACACACACACACACACACACACACACACACACACACACACACACACACACACACACACACACACACACACACACACACACACACACACACACACACACACACACACACACACACACACACACACACACACACACACACACACACACACACACACACAGTTCTT
This sequence comes from Oncorhynchus masou masou, assembly GCF_036934945.1. Lineage (NCBI taxonomy): Eukaryota > Metazoa > Chordata > Actinopteri > Salmoniformes > Salmonidae > Oncorhynchus > Oncorhynchus masou. The sequence goes on from NW_027012858.1 coordinate 15,132, forward strand.
CATTCACAGTCAGAGGCCCTAGCTGGAGCTGCACTCACGCAGAGAACAAGAACATTAAACGTGATTACAGTCACTTAGGACAGAGAGTAGATAGAGGGGAGAGAGGGGGAGTAGAGAGGGAGAGAGGGTAGAGAGGGAGAGAGGAGAGGGAGCGGTGGGGGAGAGAGATGGAGAGAGAGATAGAAAAGGAGGGAGAGAAGGGTGGGGAGAGAGAGGGAGATGGAAGCGAGAAAGATAGAGAGTGATGGAGAGAGAACTATGCAAAACTGTCAACCATTACTGTAAAAAAAAAATCTGGTATTTCACAGTACATAAATGTAATCTTATTCCGGCAGATTTGATATATGTATCAAGATATATATATATTTTCTGAACGATTGAGACAGCTAGCTATCAATGACAAGAAGACCTGATACCATAACAGCTAGCGTGCCTAGGGCTGTGTCACAGATGGCATCCCTAATCCCTTCACAGTGCACTACATTTGACCAGAGCACTTATGGACCTGGTCTAAAGTAGTGCACTATATAAGGGAATAGGATGCCATTTGGGATGCTAAAACCAGTGTTGCAGTGAGAAAACCAATCAATGATAGAAAAATTCATCCATCAAACCCAATGCTAGCACAGATCTCATTAGTGCTTATTGAACCAAATTGCAGTTTTACTTTGTCAAGACGAGATGTCTGCTATGCTTGCTAGGGTAAGCATCACAAATGGCACCCTATTCCCTATATAGTGCACTACTTTGGAACAGGTCCCATAGGGAATGCATAGGGAAAAGGGCTGATATTTGGGATGTCCTCAATAGCTACATCTGAAAAGCATTGTTTCTAGCTGCCTTCAAACGGTTTGATCTATGCATTAATTTGCTGTGTTCAGGACGAATCGCATGATATCTCACAGGATGTATATAATGTGCTATCATTTGTAATACGAACTGACACAGATATGCAGATGGACACAGGTGTGCAGACTGACACAGATATGCAGATGGACACAGGTGTGCAGACTGACACAGATATGCAGAGAGACACATATATATACAGACTGACAGAGACATACAGACAGACAGAGACATACAGACAGACAGACAGACAGACACATATATACAGACAGACATATACGTGCCTTGCGAAAGTATTTGGCCCCCTTGAACTTTGCGACCTTTTGCCACATTTCAGGCTTCAAACATAAAGATATAAAACTGTATTTTCTTGTGAAGAATCAACAACAAGTGGGACACAATCATGAAGTGGAATGACATTTATTGGATATTTCAAACTTTCTTAACAAATCAAAAACGGAAAAATTGGGCGAGCAAAATTATTCAGCCCCTTAAGTTACTTTGTAGCGCCACCTTTTGCTGCGATTACAGCTGTAAGTCGCTTGGGGTATGTCTCTATCAGTTTTGCACATCGAGAGACTGACATTTTTTCCCATTCCTCCTTGCAAAACAGCTCGAGCTCAGTGAGGTTGGATGGAGAGCATTTGTGAACAGCAGTTTTCAGTTCTTTCCACAGATTCTCGATTGATTCGTGATTCAGGTCTGGACTTTGACTTGGCCATTCTAACACCTGGATATGTTTATTTTTGAACCATTCCATTGTAGATTTTGCTTTATGTTTTGGATCATTGTCTTGTTGGAAGACAAATCTCCGTCCCAGTCTCAGGGTCTTTTGCAGACTCCATCAGGTTTTCTTCCAGAATGGTCCTGTATTTGGCTCCATCCATCTTCCCATCAATTTTAACCATCTTCCCTGTCCCTGCTGAAGAAAAGCAGGCCCAAACCATGATGCTGCCACCACCATGTTTGACAGTGGGTATGGTGTGTTCAGGGTGATGAGCTGTGTTGCTTTTACGCCAAACATAACGTTTTGCATTGTTGCCAAAAAGTTAAATTTTGGTTTCATCTGAACAGAGCACCTTCTTCCAAATACAGCACAAGGGGATAGGCCGTTCCTCTTGGGAAAAACAAGAAGAACTGGCACAGAGCACCTTCTTCCACATGTTTGGTGTGTCTCCCAGGTGGCTTGTGGCAAACTTTAAATGACACTTTTTATGGATATCTTTAAGAAATGGCTTTCTTCTTGCCACTCTTCCATAAAGGCCAGATTTGTGCAATATACGACTGATTGTTGTCCTATGGACAGAGTCTCCCACCTCAGCTGTAGATCTCTGCAGTTCATCCAGAGTGATCATGGGCCTCTTGGCTGCATCTCTGATCAGTCTTCTCCTTGTATGAGCTGAAAGTTTAGAGGGACGGCCAGGTCTTGGTAGATTTGCAGTGGTCTGATACTCCTTCCATTTCAATATTATCGCTTGCACAGTGCTCCTTGGGATGTTTAAAGTTTGGGAAATCTTTTTGTATCCAAATCCGGCTTTAAACTTCTTCACAACAGTATCTCGGACCTGCCTGGTGTGTTCCTTGTTCTTCATGATGCTCTCTGCGCTTTTAACGGACCTCTGAGACTATCACAGTGCAGGTGACATTTATACGGAGACTTGATTACACACAGGTGGATTGTATTTATCATCATTAGTCATTTAGGTCAACATTGGATCATTCAGAGATCCTCACTGAACTTCTGGAGAGAGTTTGCTGCACTGAAAGTAAAGGGGCTGAATAATTTTGCACACCCAATTTTTCAGTTTTTGATTTGTTATAAAAGTTTGAAATATCCAATAAATGTCGCTCCACTTCATGATTGTGTCCCACTTGTTGTTGATTCTTCACAAAAAATACAGTTTTATATCTTTATGTTTGAAGCCTGAAATGTGGCAAAAGGTCGCAAAGTTCAAGGGGACCGAATACTTTCGCAAGGCACTGTATATACAGACTGACACGTACATACAGACAGACAGAGATATAGAGACAGACACTGGTATGCAGACAGACATTGGT
>NW_027012859.1:0-18025 GCF_036934945.1 Oncorhynchus masou masou
GTGTTGAGGATCAGTATGTCAGATGTGTTGTTGTCTACCCTTACCACATGGGGGGCGGCCCATTGTGAAGTCCAGGATCCAGTTGCAGAGGGAGTTGTTCAGTCCCAGGTCCTTAGCTTGGTGATGAGCTTCTCGTGGGCACTATGGTGTTGAACGCTGAGCTGAAGTCAATGAACAGCATTCTCATATAGGTGTTCCTTTGTCCAGGTGGGACTTTCCTTAGACAATAAGGCTAGGGCTGTTTTCTCATCTCCTTATTCTGCTACCGCCTCCGGCATGCACATAGCATCATGGTCTAGGAAAAGGGCGCCAATTCAACACCGCACTGATATGTTTCAGCACCATGGACAGCGACCACTATGCAACCAGGGTCCCAACCAGTTTTGTTAGATAAAATTCTTCTTTTATATCCCCAAAAGTCTGTTTAGTTGGCTGCATCAATTTGAGTAATCCACTCATTCAACTTGCAGATAAAGGAATCCAAAACCTCAGCCGTAAACTTTGTTTCCAACAAAATACAGTTCTATTTATTCCTCAAATACCCTAAAATGTAATCAAACTATAATATTTCTTACGGAAGTAAGAAGTATGTTCAATAGGAAACCGATTTCAGCAGGTGTGTAATGTCTTCATGGCTCACGAAACACAAATTTCCAAGACTGAGTCCTTCTGCTAAAACTGATATTTCTTATTCATTTTTGAAGGTAAGCCTGAAACCTTGAACAAAGCCGACTGACATTCAGTGGAAGCCATAGGAATTGCATCCTGGGAGCTAATTCTCAGTATGACAAGGGGCCTAGCCCTAAGAAGTTTTAAACAAGGCTGCTATACTAAACCTACTAATGATAATGACATTACTTATTATTATTATTATAGTAATAAGAAAGATCAAGAAAAAGGAGCTATTATTGTGATTATAAGTATAATTTTTCGGACAATTTGGAACAGTAAACACTAAATAAATCATATATAATACCCAGAGAGGCTGTTCTAACAAAAGCCTTTATTACAGCAAAACAAATATTAAACACAGCCAAATTTGTGAAATTGTTTACTGACATGTCATTTCATGACGCTTGGTGCTCACGGAGTCAGTTGGTTATTACACAAAAACTCAAACAGGTAATAGAAGGATGATCTGTCTTATTTCTGTAGATATATTGATGATTTATAAAGCTAGGCACGTTTAAAAGTTAGGCTATTGATTATAGACCCAATTAAACAGATTTTTCTCTATCCTCACCAAGGCTAGGGCTGTTTTCTCATCTCCTTATTTTTATATGTTGCACCATTTTTCTTATGTTATATAATCATATACAATTTCAGTAGCACCACTTTTAGACTGGATTTTAACGGTTTTCTTCCTGGGAAAGAGAGGAGGGGAACCCGCTCCTCCGCCTCTCCACTGGCTTCCAGTTGAAGCTCGCATCCGCTGGCCAAGACCATGGTGCTTTGCCTACGGAGCTGAGGGGAACGGCACCGCAGTACCTCCAGGGCTCTGATCAGGCCCTACACACAACCAGCTGGGCACTGTCAGGCTCATCCACCTCTGGCCTGCTCGCTCTCCCTACCATTGAGGAAGTACAGTTCCCGCTCAGCCCAGTCAAAACTGTTCGCTGCTCTGGCCCCCACAATGGTGGAACAAACCTCACGACGCCCAGGACAGCTGAGTCAATCACCACCTTCCGGAGACACCTGAAACCCCACCTCTTCAAGGAATACCTAGGATAGATAAGTAATCCTTCTCACCCCCCCCCCCTTAATGACTTAGATGTTCCACTGGATGTCAGAAGGTGAATTCACCAATTTGTAACTGGATGTCTAAATGACTTAAATGTAAATGTAAATGACCAAAATCGTGGTTATTTATAAACATCTTTAATTTCTTTCGATATAGGGGGCGCTCATCTTTTGGATAAAACGCGCTTTAAACAAGATATTTTGTCATGAAAAGATTAAATGTAAATGTAAATGACCAAAATGCATGGTTATTTATAAACATCTTTAACTATGCATCTTTTTTATAAAAACGCTCCCGCTTTAAACAAGACAATTTATGGAAAGAAAAAACACTTTTCCAAAAACTGCAAAGATATTGTCTGTGAGTGCCCCAGAACTAATGCTACAGGCGAAACCAAGATGAAATACAGGAAATGCCCTAGATTTTGAATGCGCAGTGTTCCAATGTCTCCTTATATGGCTGTGAATGCGCCAGGAATGAGCCTACACTTTCTGTCGTTTCCCCAAGGTGTCTGCAGCATTGTGACGTATTTGTAGGCATATCATTGGACGATTGACCATAAGAGACTACATTTACCAGGTGTCCGCTAGTCCTCCGTCGAAATTATTGCGCAATCTCCAGCTGCGTCCACTTTTCCATTAGGTTCAGAGGAGAAAAGGCAACTGCCACAAATGATTTATCATCGAATAGATATGTGAAAAACATGTTTCTGTCGATATTATGGAGTTAATTTTGAAAGAAGTTTGGCGTTGTAATGACTGAATTTTCTGTTTTTTTCTTAGCGTGATGAACAAACGGAGCGATTTCTCCTACACAAATAATATTTTTGGAAAAACTATTGTAATCTAACTGAGAGTCTCCTCATTGAAAACATCTGAAGTTCTTCAAAGGTAAATGATTTTATTTGAATGCTTTTCTTGTTTTTGTGAAAATGTTGCCTGCTGAATGCTAGGCTTAATGCTATGATAGCTATCAATACTCTTACGCAAATGCTTGTGTAGCTATGGTTGAAAAGCATATTTTGAAAATCTGAGATGACAGTGTTGTGGATGGGGCTACAGGTTCCCAACTAGGAACATCCCCCCTTCAGCCCAAACGGTGGCGCAGGGAAAGCAAAAATATTCTTAAAAATATTTAACCTCCACACATTAGCAAGTCCAATAGCTTAAATGAAAGATAAACACCTTGTTCATCTACCCAGCATGTCAGAATATTAAAATGTTTTACAGCGAAAACATAGCACATATTTATGTTAAACCACCACTAGGAAAACATACAATATGTAGCCACATGGCTATGCAAAATAGCACAATCACAAACGCAGGATTAAAAGAAAAATAATTCACTAACCTTTTGAAAATCTTCATCAGATGACAGTAATAGCACATGTTACACAGTACATTTATGTTTTTTTCAATAATATGCAATTTATATCCATAAATCTCCATTTACATTGAGCCATGTTCAAAAAATGCAGCAGAAATGACCGGAGGAATTATAAATATCTCCGGCAGCTAACGCCAGATAACAGCAATAAACATCATAAACTTTGACTAAATATACATGTTCTACATATATTTAGAAAGATACACTTCTTCTTAATGCAAACGCTGTGTTACATTTATTTTTAACGTTACAGAATTCGTTCACTATTCAATAATCTGAGACGGCGCTCAGCCATTAGCATTATTTCTCTACTATGTTGGATTCGACAAAAAATACAATTTTATAACATAAATATTCCCTTATCTTTGATGGTCTTCGACAAGAATGTCGTGGAAGGAGTTATACATACCTAATATAACGTTTGGTTGCTGTTGGTGTGTCTTTGTATTAGCAAAAGCTAACATCTTCAGGTGAATTACCCCAAAAAAAAGGACTTCTGATCACGAAAATTGCGCATCAAAACTTCAAATTTACATATTATATGTCAACTAAACTGGTCAAACTAAGTGCAGAATCAAGCTTTAGGATGTTTTTAACGTACAAAACAATTGGCGATTAAATCAAGCATAACGAACTCTCTTCAGCCAAGCCGGAAAAAAGATCCTTTTCACACAGCGCGCACCTGAAAACTCGTGACACCAGTATTTTGCCTGCCAAGCAGTCAAAAGCTCGTGCTATTTTCTCCGTTACACGTCTCATTGAAAGACGAGAGCGCGCTGAAGAAATAGAAACTGTTCCCAGATCCATAGCTGGTTGGGAAGGGTGGGGTGATGACGTCAAAGTTGGAGCAACTTTCTTAGGAGAGAGAGAGTTTGGGAGAATGGCTGCCCTGTGAGTTCTGCTTTACATACAGACATAATTCGACGGTTTTAGAAGCTTTAGAGTGTTTTCCTATTCAATAATAATTATTATATGCATATATTAGCAATTTTTGACAGTTTTTTTTAAAGTTTACTTTGGGCACACAATTCATCCAAAGGGGGCAGTATTTCCCCGAGCCCCATCAGGTTCAAAAGGCTAAGCTTGTGAGCCAATATATTTATTTCATTTCATTTGCGATTTTCATGAATAGTTAACGTTGCGTTATGCTAATGAGCTTGAGGCTATGATTACGCTCCCGGATACGGGATTGGTCGACGCTAGAGGTTAATAAAGACAAAAACGTGAAATATGGTGTAGTGACGTTGCGTTTTTGTAAGTTGTTTTTTTCTGGATCAAACGCGCTTTATAAATGGACATTTTGGATATATATGGACGGAATTAGTCGAACAAAAGGACCAATTGTGATGTTTATGGGACATATTGGAGTGCCAACAAAAGAAGCTCGTCAAAGGTAATGCATTTTTATATTTTATTTCAGGGTTTTGTGTAGCGCCTGCAGGGTTGTAATATGCTAGCTTCTTTGTTCACTGCTGGTGTAGACGGTGCAGGCTATCAGATAATAGCTTCTTATGCTATCGCCGAAAAAGCATTTTAAAAATCTGACATGTTGGCTGGATTCACAACAAGTGTATCTTTAATTGAGTATCTTACATGTGTGATTTAATGAAAGTTTGAATTTTATAGCATTTTAATTGAATCTGGCATTTCCCCTGACAATTGGCCAGTTGAGACATTTGTGTCCGCCTATCCTTAAGAGGTTTTAATGTTGACTGTGTGGCCTGTTTTACAAAAGTAAGTAAATTATCAGCAAATTCACTGTTTCAACCCAACCTGTTTCAACGCAAAGACATGTATTTTAAAGCTAAACTGCCACCATAGGTCAGAAATCTGTCACTTACCCAAAGTTAGCTTCTGGTTATAGTGGTGTGGTGGCCCAGAATTACGATGTTAGCATAAAAATATTACAAACCTAAATTGACTAAGATCACTTGGCTAATAAGACTCATGTAAGTCATTAGCTCAGTAACATCTATGAAAGGGGACATAACTAACTTGAGATGAAAATGTACACATCTAGTGCAAGGGAGTAAGCTTATACGAGGTTGCTATCTTAAGGTTATTGGTTTTGGGCTAATGTTACCACAGGCTAGCATCTAGATGTGTGCACTTCTAACTTGACTGGCTAAGCAAGTTAGTTGCCATCATTCTTTTCTGTGGTGAAATTCTATACTTGTACATCACTCTGTAATGTACAATTTACCTTATTTTAGCGCTCCAAAAAATGTAATTCTTCCAGGTCAACTGTAATATGAATACCATTGTAAAGCACAATTTCTCCCCTTTCCAGCAAAATCAATGACGAGACAATCGTGCTGCCCATCTCTGCATGATCGAAGAAGGCAATTAGCTCTGTCGGGTCTTTTAAAAATGACGGGTGGGAAGCGAAACCTACTGCATGATAGAGAAAGTGGGAGATAAACTGTGTGGGGAAACTGTTTTCTTCACCCAATCTGTTCAACTTATCATCTCTAAAATGTAAATAAAACACTTTAAAGCGTTTATATAATGTGTCATTACATACCTGTTTGAAGGTTTGTGTCGAATTTGAATCGAGTTTTAGGGCGGCGCTAAAGTTATCTTCAGAAGTACTAGGTATCTTCCCCTTACCCTGTCCCTGTCTTGTTTTTAATCTGTGAGAGAAGCGCTACACCTGGTGGAGAGAGGCTGTACAACACAGAATGAATTGCATTATGCGTGGTGTACGTTATGTCATGACACGTCACAATTTATAGTACAGCGTCAGGGGGGTCTGTTTTTTTTCAACTTTTATCCAATACTATCGGGCCATTACCATGTCAGTCGACGCTTGAATAGAAACGTAGTTCACACCCCAGATTTTGATGCCAATACTGTCACTAAAGTCCCGTTAGTTTTCATTGCAGCCTCGTTTGAATGCTGCGGTTATGCAAATTTGTACGCAATGGGGTTAGTCAAGTCATTTGTTGTTCCCAAGATGGTGTAGCAGTAAGTCGTCCTGTCGTATCGTCTCTCTGTAAATATCGTCTCTTTTTCGTTTTAGATATTTTTCTTCGCATATCTTTAAAAACATTTTGCTAAACCGAAGCTTCCAAATACTCTCCTGCCACCCGCCTCACCCAATGTAGCTACTTTCCTAAAGTATTTATATTTACTTCGGAACCGGAACCCCTCAACTGAAGCTAGCCAGCTAACCACCAGCTATGCTAGCGGTCTTCAGCTAACCGGTCATCAGCTAACCCTTAGCTCGGAAAGCTCTCGACAGTTCGAACAACGCGACGCTAACCAGAGCATAACGGACCTATTTATTTTTTTATCCCCGGATTCCCACCGCAAACGGAACATTTTTCAGCTGGATCTTCATAACAAGCTATCGAGCTAAACCGCAACCCTGGTTGATTACTCCTGGCCAGCGTTTCCACCCACGTAGCTTAAAGCTAGCCCGGCCAGAGCTCCTGTGCTCCTAGCATACTCCTGGGCTACAATACCCGGACCCACGACCGGTCTATCGATGTCACTGCATGAAGAGGAATACACAGACTCACCCCATCGCGACGTCCTCCAAAGGCTACCTCCAGAAGCTAACCAGCTAACTAGCTACAAGCTATTTAGTCATTGGTAGTTTTAACCTGGATAACACTCGCCAGTCCAGCCCCCCTGCCCCATCCACCGCTGCCCCTGGACTCTGATCACTTGGCTACATAACTGATGCACGCTGGACTGTCCATTAATCACGGTACTCCATTCTGCTTGTTTGTTTTATCTGTCGGCCCCGTTGCCTAGTCAATGCCATTTTACCTGCTGTTGTTATGCTAGCTGATTAGCTGTTGTCTCACCCACTGTTTTAGCTAGCTTTCCCAGTTCAACACCTGTGATTACTGTATGCCTCGCTGTATGTCTCTCTCAAATGTAAATATGCCTTGTATACTGTTGCTCAGGTTAGTTATCATTGTTTTAGTTCACAATGGAGCCCCTAGTCCCACTCCTCATACCCCCTGATACCTCCTTTGTCCCACCTCCCACATATGCGGTGACCTCACGCATTACAACCAGCATGTCCAGAGATAAAACTCTCTCATCATCACCCAGTGCCTGGGCTTACCTCCGCCCGTACCTGCACCCCACCATACCCCTGTCACCGAATTATGCCCTGAATATATTCTACCATGCCCAGGAAACCTGCTCCTCTTATTCTCTGTCCCCAACGCTCTAGGCGACCAGTTTTGATAGCCTTTAGCCGCACCCTCATACTACTCCTTCTCTGTTCCGCTGGTGATGTGGAGGTAAACCCAGGCCCTGCATGTCCCCAGGCACCCTCATTTGTTGACTTCTGTGATCGTCAAAGCCTTGGTTTCATGCATGTCAACATCAGAAGCCTCCTCCCTAAGTTTGTTTTACTCACTACTTTAGCACACTCTGCTAACCCTGATGTCCTTGCCGTGTCTGAATCCTGGCTCAGGAAGGCCACCAAAATTCAGAGATTTCCATACCCAACTATAACATCTTCCGTCAAGATGGAACTGCCAAAGGGGAGGAGTTGCAGTCTACTGCAGACATAGCCTGCAAAGTAATGTCATACTTTCCAGGTCCATACCCACTCTCTCCAGAAATAAGTCTCTCACTGTTGCCGCCTGCTACCGACCCCCTCAGCTCCCAGCTGTGCCCTGGACACCATTTGTGAATTGATTGCCACCCATCTAGCTTCAGAGTTTGTTCTGTTAGGTGACCTAAACTGGGATATGCTTAACACCCCGGCAGTCCTACAATCTAAGCTAGATGCCCTCAATCTCACACAAATCATCAAGGAACTCACCAGGTACAACCCTAACTCTGTAAGCAAGGGCACCCATCATAGACGTCATCCTGACCAACTGGCCCTCCAAATACACCTCCGCTGTCTTCAATCAGGATCTCAGCGACCACTGCCTCATTGCCTGTATCCGCTACGGTGCCGCAGTCAAACGACCACCCCTCATCACTGTCAAACGCTCCCTAAAACACTTCTGTGAGCAGGCCTTTCTAATCGACCTGGCCCGGGTATCCTGGAAGGACATTGACCTCATCCCGTCAGTTGAGGATGCCTGGTCATTCTTAAAGAGTAACTTCCTCACCATTTTAGATAAGCATGCTCCGTTCAAAAAATGCAGAACTAAGAACAGATACAGCCCCTTGGTTCACTCAGACCTGACTGCCCTCGACCAGCACAAAAACATCCTGTGGCGGACTGCAATAGCATCGAACAGTCCCGCGATATGCAACTGTTCAGGGAAGTCAGGAACCAATACAGGCAGTCAGTCAGGAAAGCTAAGGCCAGCTTCTTCAGGCAGAAGTTTGCATCCTGTAGCTCCAACTCCAATGTTCGGGGACACTGTGAAGTCCATGGAGAACAAGAGCACCTCCTCCCAGCTGCCCACTGCACTGAGGCTAGGGAACACGGTCACCACTGACAAATCCATGATTATCGAAAACCTCAACAAGCATTTCTCAACGGCTGGCCATGCCTTCCGCCTGGCTACTCCTACCTCGGCCAACAGCTCCGGCCCCCCCGCAGCTCCTCGCCCAAGCCTCTCCAGGTTCTCCTTTACCCAAATCCAGATAGCAGATGTTCTGAAAGAGCTGCAAAACCAGGACCCGTACAAATCAGCTGGGCTTGACAATCTGGACCCTCTATTTTCTGAAACTATCCGCTATCGAATCCCACCGTACCTTCTCCGCTGTGCAATCTGGTTACCGAGCCGGTCAAAGGTGCACCTCAGCCACACTCAAGGTACTAACGACATCATAACCGCCATCAATAAAAGACAGTACTGTGCAGCCGTCTTCATCAACCTTGCCAAGGCTTTCGACTCTGTCAATCACCATATTCTTATCGGCAGACTCAGTAGCCTCGGTTTTTCGGATGACTGCCTTGCCTGGTTCACCAATTACTTTGCAGACAGAGTTCAGTGTGTCAAATCGGATGGCATGCGGTCCTCTGGCAGTCTCTATGGGGGTGCCACAGGGTTCAATTCTCGGGCCGACTCTTTTCTCTGTATATATCAATGATGTTGCTCTTGCTGCGGGGCGATTCCCTGATCCACATCTACGCAGACGACACCATTCTATATACTTTCGGCCCGTCCTTGGACACTGTGCTATCTAACCTCCAAACGAGCTTCAATGCCATACAACACTCCTTCCGTGGCCTCCAACTGCTCTTAAACGCTAGTAAAACCAAATGCATGCTTTTCAACCGTTCGCTGCCTGCACCCGCATGCCTGACTAGCATCACCACCCTGGATGGTTCCGACCTTGAATATGTGGACACCTATAAGTACCTAGGTGTCTGGCTAGACTGCAAACTCTCATTCCAGACCCATATCAAACATCTCAAATCGAAAATCAAATCAAGAGTCGGCTTTCTATTCCGTAACAAAGCCTCCTTCACTCACACTGCCAAGCTTACCTAGTAAAACTGACTATCCAACCGATCCTCGACTTCGGCGATGTCATCTACAAAATTTCTTCCAACACTCTTCTCAGCAAACTGGATGCAGTTTATCACAGTGCCATCCGTTTTGTCACTAAAGCACCCTTATACCACCCACCACTGCGACTTGTATGCTCAAGTCGGCTGGCCCCGCTACATATTCGTCGCAAGACCCACTAGCTCCAGGTCATCTACAAGGCCATGCTAGGTAAAGCTCCGCCTTATCTCAGTTCACTGGTCCACGATGGCAACACCCATCCGTAGCACGCGCTCCAGCAGGTGTATCTCACTGATCATCCCTAAAGCCAACACCTCATTCGGCCGCCTTTCGTTCCAGTACTCTGCTGCCTGTGACTGGAGCAATGGTGCAAAAATCGCTGAAGTTGGAGACTTTTATCTCCTCACCAACTTCAAACATCAGCTATCTGAGCAGCTAACCGATCGCTGCAGCTGTACATAGCCCCACCTATTTTCACCTACCTCATCCCCACAGTTTTTATTTATTTACTTTTCTGCTCTTTTACACACCAATATCTCTACCTGTACATGATCATCTGATCATTTATCACTCCAGTGCCAATCTGCAAAATTGTAATTATTCGCCTACCTCCTCATGCCTTTTGCACACATTGTATATAGACTCCCTTTTTTTACTGTGTTATTGACTTGTTAATTGTTTACTCCATGTGTAACTCTGTGTTGTCTGTTCACACTGCTATGCTTTATCTTGGCCAGGTCGCAGTTGCAAATGAGAACTTGTTCTCAACTAGCCTACCTGGTTAAATAAAGGTGAAATAAAAAATAAAATAAATAAATAAATTTGGATACAGTAAAATAATGTGTAACTGTCTAACATTTTGCAAGGCAAGTAACAATCTATCAAATGATGTGTCCATAATTTAGCTCTACCATATCCCGTATACTTAACCAGCATTCTTCACTTATTCCACACTGGTTCACATCTTCTTTTTCCACTGATTTTCTGAAACCTACACTGAACAAAAGCCTCCAGAGTTAAAGCCAGTCATCCTCTGAATGTAGTCAGTTTTCCTGACATAATTGACTTGCAGTAGTGGCTGTCCAAAGGCAGTTATGTCTGGCATCAGTTATTGTTTTTGTTACTCTGTTGGATTGTGGTTTCCATGTGTATTCTCCGGACTGTTTGGTCCTGTGTTTGGGCTGGTCTATGCGCCCTGTATATTGGCGGACCGTTTTTTGGAGGAGAATAAATACGATATACCTGAACCCTGCTCTCTAAGCCTGATTCCAACCACCACTCCTAGTATCCCGTGACACATATGGTGTGCTGAAATAACGTCTTGAACATGATAGTGTCATATTATTAAGGGTGAATATATTTTTTGTACAGTATGTCACACAAAGTGCGAACAGCTGCCAAATTAAATTAGTTTGTCTTTCTTACAGTTGATTATGAAAAAGCAAGATTCAAAGCTAGAGCTGGAGACCAAAAATGGTTTTACAAAAGTGATCCAGATGAACTTCAAACGCAGTCAATGGTCGAGACAGTAAGATCTATTTATTGAGTCCTTTAACCTCTGATTTATTAGGACAATACAGTATGTCTGGAATATTTATATACACCTCATGAAAATTGTGTGATGATATACACTTCAACCATGTGTGTCCTGCATGTGATATGACATTTACACAAGTTGTGAGAAATGTTGGCTTGCGAGTGCTATAAAATAAATAGCCGGTTATAATTACAGCAAAGTTATGTGAAGAGTCTTTACGTTCATATTTTGGTGGTCTTGGGGTATGTATCTAAAATAGTTCTCTATTTTCACCAGACCAAACAAGTGATACAGAAATACGTTGATTTGGAGCCAGCACCTCTGAAAAGGCAACAGACCTTTCCAAGTGCAAGTGACCTGTGTCCAGTTGTCTGTGCTTCCAGTCCCACCACCACCAATAAGTTTGCCAACACCTTCACCTCCCAGTAACTCTCCGTTTACCAGCAACCCTATGAACCCTGTGAGCCACTCACTTCCTTTGAGTCACCCCCAATCTGTGAGATGCTCTCTGACTCCAAGCCATCCTCTGCGCCGAGAGACCCGCTGCCTCCTGAGCCACCCTTTGTCTGCAGGTATGTCTTGCAAAATTCTTCGCTAAGCTGACATTATAAAAAGAACACAATTGGGCTTTCAGCCTCACTGAATACATGTGGCCAAAGTTTGTGATTAGATGCTTTCTTGTCAAGTATTGATAGGTACTTGGTCAATGCCCTTGAAAAGATATGAAGAACGGACTGACAAAACTTGAGAAGATGGTGTCAGGTCTCTCTCGATCAAGTACAGCAGAGATCACTTTATCTGTGACATCAGCCTACCCTTACAAAACTACAATGAACTTGATCGCATGGAACAAAAATTGAGGACCACCAAAGTCGAAAAAGACTTGGTAAACTCACTCAATACAGTAATAACTATCTTACTAATAGTGTCTTTTTCCATTACATATTTTAGTTTTATTTATTTCCCTTAAATTTTTAGATTACATATCTGTGGACCATTTGGGGATTTGTAATGTCCAAGCGACAACAAGAAGGATAATTGCAGCACTGATAAGTCATGCTCTGGCAAGACAACTCAACTGGAAAAACACAAATGGCAAAAGACCCTTTCACAACCTGGGGCTAAGGAATGCTGTTGCAGGTACATCTGGGGGAATCTCACAAACATTTTCACATTCTTTCAGGCACCTAGACATCTGTGATTTAAATGTTTGAAACTGCAACTGTTTCAACTACCTCTCCAACTTTGGCCTAAAATGGTCATTATGTAGAATATTAATGTGTCGACATGGGAACTTTATCGGCTATAATAAAGCGGCAGGGGTAGCCTAGTGGTTAGAGGCGTTGGACTAGTAACCGGAAGGTTAGGTTCAAACCCCGAGCTGACAAGGTACAAATCTGTCGTTCTGCCCTGTACAGGCAGTTAACCCACTGTTCCCAGGCCGTCATTGAAAATAAAATTTGTTCTTAACTGACTTGCCTGTTTAATTAAAGGTAAAATTTAAAAAGCATGACATAATGCTTATGTGGGGGTGAGTTTATTGTAGTGTAAAATGTGGTTTGCTATCTTCCTACTAGACACCCGTAGCTTCTCGTAATATGGCAATCCTAGGATCCTATGATCTGACCCCTTCAATATGTCTGTATACTCTAAGGTCTTCAACTGGACCTGTCACCGGGTCCGCAGAGTCTGGTCATGGGATAGTTGGGTCTTGTTATTGACGAGTTACGTAATGATTGGGCTTGTGAGCAGTGGAGGAAGCACCGTGACATTTCCCGGTGGCCTGAGGATTGTTTTGGCCTGCCATGAATAGTCAACTTGACCAGCGATAATATAGAAAGCAGGAATGAGTTGACAGAATCAAGGATCAGGAGAGCACTCACTCTCTAGCTGCAGTGTCCCCGCGCGCGACACATAAGCGACCTGCTTCTCTATCAATAACATTTTAGACAAGTCGCACAGTGAAATGGACGGTTAGAAAAGGAAGGTGGAGCAGGGAGAGAATAAAAAAGAGAAAGGCCTTTGCCATAGACGCAGCTAAATGCTGCAAAATAAACAACATGTTAGCTAGTAAGGGAACAGGTCAGTCAAAACCACCAGCTAAAACACACACACGACACCCAGCATGGCTAGCTAAGTAGCCTAGCTAATAATGGTGACATAACGGCCGGTAGGCTAAACAGTTTTCACGTCTTCGTGGAGTAATTATATCATAGCAATGAGTGCAACATAGCGATCATAATACGACATTTGAATGCAATATGTTTAAACTATTAAAAAATAGTAAACCTAGACTATGGACTTGCCAGCATTCGGTCATGACTCATGCCACATAAACTAGGGAAAGTGCACATACACTGTACAGAGAAACAGGCTACAGTAACCTAACCACAATACATCAATGAACGTAACACAGTAGCCTGTGTGACACAGCACAGGCAATGACAAAGACAATTTGTACCAGCATTACAAGTTACTACAATAATATACAGCGCTGGGAAAAAATTGAGACCACTCCAAATTAAGAGACCATTATTTTCCAGAGCTGTATTAATGTAGCCTACTGATAGTGAGTATGATAATAGAGTATTTTCTTTGAAAATGTGGAGAAAGGAAGCAGCAGTAGCAGCACTAGAGCTTCAGGTGCTCCCGTAAAACTGGCGATGGTGGTCAGTTCAGAGTCAGACTCCGAGCAGGAACCTTCAGGTACAATTTAAGAGCACGAACCTAAACACGTGGGCTATGATTTTAGATTAGTATGTGCTTTATTTATGAGATCATCAGTAGGACTTTAATCGGGGGGCATACAATCGATGACTGCACAAGTAATACAAGTTTAAGTTTAAAAGCAACCAGATGTGCAGAGAGAGAGAGCGTTCAGAGCCCAGTACAGGGAAAAACAGGGACAGTGAAAGCACTGAAAATCCATTTGATTATTTTGCCCGTCCTCAGTCCAAGGATTTTGACCTAATTTTATTTCAGTACCACCCAAAACAAACCCCTCCAAAAGAGTAATTCCCAATGTATTCCACTCCAAAGATTGCACAAACAGAAAATGGCTGACATACAATTAAGTCCTTGTTCTGCTCAGTATGTCTTGCATTCGTAAAACCTTCAGCCAGTGATAGTGCATTTGTCAAGGAGGCATGCAGGCCTGGAAACATGCCCATCAGAGAGTACAGGAACATGAGAGAAGCAAGACCCATCGAGAAAGTGCAGAGGCCTTTTCCTCAGAGCCAGCAAAGCAGACATCTGTACCTTTCTGAGTGATAAGCAAATGTCAGTTCAACAAGACCAGGTCAGAAAGAGGAGGCAGGTCATGGAACTTATGATTGATGTAGTTAAAGTTATTGGTAAATGTGGGCTAAGCTACAGAGGACACAGACACGAAGCTGCATATAACTTGGAAGTTGATCAGAGCAAGTTCCTTGAGCATATAATGTAGCTAAGCAGACATGATATCTGCCTACAAGAGCATGTTAGTGATTGCATTGAGAAGAGCAAGAAGCAGATGGGAAATAAAGGAAGAGGGTCCTTGGTAACTATGATGTCCAAAACAACACCAACAAAGTAATTGAAGTCATCAGGAATGTTGATTCAGCAGACAATTGCTGTTGAAGCGAGAAAGGCAGGGATGTTCTCAATATAAATGGACACAACACAGGAATTGACATCGAAAGACCAGTGTGCAGTAGTTGCAGATGCTCGTCTATGAGACTCATTGCAGTCATTGCCTGTGAGTCATCGACTGGACAGTACTTTGTGAACCTTGTGAAACAGACCATTGAGAAGATGGACAAAGATATCAACAGTGTGTTGCTAATGCAACAGACAAGCAGCTAATATGCAGGGACAATACAGGGCTTCTCTGCATTGCTCACAAGAGAGTCTCCTAACCAAGTACACATATTAGATGTTACTCACATGTACTCAAACTTGTGCTTACTGGACACCACTGGGTTTGTTGTGGCAAGTGAATCCCTTTTCTCACTATGAATGACTTTTGCAGTGTTCATTCGAGATTTCTACAAGCGCATGAAGCTATGGGAGGAAAACCAGTGAGGACAGGAGACACGGATGGCTTGACGAATTGGTGAAACATGCTGTTGGGCCAAAGATGAGTGGCCCCTGAGGAAAGTATTTGGAAGCTTGCAAAACCTGACCGTGGTCATCACTATGGAAAGAAATGAAAAGGATGTGACCATAAAACCTGCCATCCGAGCAAGGCCCAAAGGGTACAAGGATGCTTTCAGTATGAAACCAGACTTACAGCTGAGGTTTCTCTCAGGATTCTGGAGCAGACGTCCCTCTCTCTAAAGACTTGCAAACAAGTTGCATGGATATTATAACAGCACAGGACTTGGTGACAGGAACGGAGGATAACCTGAGAAAGTGTGCCAGAGACTTTTGAGGGTGTGAAGAGGGCAACAGACGACTTTGTTGAGTCGGGCCAATGGCATTCTGGGAGGAGCAGCAGGACTGTGATGCCGAGGAGCTCAGACTGCTCTCCCAGAGAAGAGAACAAAAAGAAGAGAACCAGGTGAGTTGGCAGAAAACGAGCCCATTGCTAATGCATACATTGATTACAAAATCAAGATCCACAATGTGGTACTGGACACTGTTGTTGAAAGTATTCACAGCCGTTATGCAGCAAATGCAGTGCTGTGTACAGATGTCTCCAACATGAATCTGAAGCATTTTCCTGAGATCAATGAAAGAGCCTTCCAAAGACAGCCATGAAGGAGCTCCAGCAAATGCTTACTGGAATTTGAACATGCCACTATTGAGGCATTTTAGGCTGAACTGATCAGCCTTGCACAACAGTGTGAAAAACTGAAACCGTCTGCATTGGAGGAGTACAACACAAGGGCTGCTTCCTTCAGTGATGAATTAGGGAAAGGCTTTGAGGATCCTGTTGAAAGTGTGAAGTTGGGGCGCAGAAGTTGTTCCACGTGAAAGCAGCACATTGGGCAGTTATCTTCTCCTGTCTCAGTACAATCTGCTCACGGATGCGCATCACATCATTGGTTTGGGCTAGAAGTTCCTCCTCACCCTATCCATCACTCAGGTGGCTTGTGAGAGAACCTGCTCCACCCTGAAATTTTGAAGAACCGTCTAAGAACCTCCTTCACTTGAGAACCTTGGAAGCTGTTCCTTTTGATGGCAACAGAGAAGGAGATTCTTAGGGACAAAGATGACATCATTGACAAGATGGCAGAGAGCAGTGAGTTACTGCGCCGCCTACTGGGTTTACTCGTGGTAATTACTTAATGGTTACTCTGAAGTAGCTATGCAATGACTCTTCCTTAACAGGCTGACAATGGTGATTTTGTTTGCTGTGAGTTAAACCTTTTGTACAGAGGCATGTTTTGGACTTTCATATTATACTTACAGTTATGTAGCCAACGTTCAATTTCATTGACTCAGTGTATAGATGTTTTATTTTTGTGCTATTTGCTTTATGGACACCAGTGAGTGAACATTGTAATCTAAAAAAAATGTGTAGAGGGTGCTTTTTCGACTTTGTATTATACTTACTTACATTCTTGTAGCTTATGTTCAAAGTTCAGTGAATGTGTGTGAAGTGTTTTTGATATACTTGATGCTTGACTATAAAGATATAGCATTAAGTTAGCTCAAATGTTAAAATTATTATCTCATTCTCTTTTAAAATTTTGCAGGCTAATTGTTTTGTGTGTCTAGCCTTTGTACATTTGTATGTGCTATGATTGGTGTATTCCTGGTGAGTTTTTAGGGTGCACCCATAGCCATAGCATACCTTAAAAACTCCAAGCCAAGCCTCATGCAATGACATGTCAAGAAATAAAAAATTCACAAATTCAGCTGTGTTTAATATTTCTTTTTCTGAAATAAAAGGGAGTTTTCATTAGAACAGCCTCTCTGGTATTATTTATAATTGATTTAGTGTTTACACTGTTCCAAATTGTCTGAGAAATTATATTTATAATAATAATAACGCTCCTTTTCTTGATATCTTTCTTATTTTTATTATTACTATAATAATTATAATAAGTAATGTCATTGTCAATAGTAGGTTTAGTATAAAGCCTTGTTTAATAACTTCTTAGGGCTAGGCCCTTTTTTCTCCACTTCCTGCCAAAATGATGTGCCCAAAGTAAACTGTCTGTAGCTCAGGCCCTGAAGCCAAGATATGCATATAATTGGTACCATTGGAAAGAAAAACACTTTGTAGAAATGCTAGGTTGTAGAAATGCTCAAATAATGTAGGAGAATATAACACAGTAGATATGGTAGGGAAAATCCAAAAGAAAAACCAACCAGAATTTATTTTGTCGGTTTCCTATTGAACATCTTTCAGAAATAAATATTTTCATTTGATTACATTTTAGGGTATGTGAGGAGCAAATAGAAGCATATTTTGACTTGTTGAAACAAAGTTTAGGGGCAGATTTTTGATTCCTTTCTCTGCAAGTTGAATGAGTGGATTACTATATTTCGATGGCGCCAACTAAACAGACTTTGGGATATAAAGAAGGATTTTATCGAACAAAACGACACTACATGTTATAGCTGGGACCCTTTTGGATGACAAATCAGAGGAAGATTTTCAAAAAGTAAGTGAATATTTCATCTTTATATGTGAATGTATGAACCTGTGCCGATGGAAAAATATTTTTGTGGGGTGCCGTCCTCAAACAATCGTATGGCATCTTGTCGCTGTAATAGCTACTGCAAATCGGACAGTTCTACATGTTATAGCTGGGACCATTTGGATGACAAATCAGAGGAAGATTTTCAAAAAGTGAATATTTAATCTTTATATGTGAATGTGAAACCTGTGCCGATTGAAAAATATTTTTATGTGGGGTGCTGTCCTCAAACAATCGCATGGCATGTTCCTTGTGTTATTGGACAGTGCAGTTAGTTAGAACC
>NW_027012860.1:0-18025 GCF_036934945.1 Oncorhynchus masou masou
GGTTGAATGGTTAGGGTTCCCCCTGTCTTGTTGTATAGAGTAGCCGCACCAGGGGGTTGAATGGTTAGGGTTCCCCCTGTCTTGTTGTATAGAGTAGCCGCACCAGGGGTTGAATGGTTAGGTTCCCCTGTCTTGTTGTATAGAGTAGCCGCACCAGGGGGTTGAATGGTTAGGGTTCCCCTGTCTTGTTGTATAGAATGGTTAGTTCCCCCTGTCGCGCACCAGGGGTTGGGTTAGGGTTCCCCCTGTCTTGTTGTATAGAGTAGCCGCACCAGGGGTTGAATGGGTTCCCCCTGTCTTGTTGTAGAGTAGCACCAGGGGTTGAATGGTTAGGGTTCCCCTGTCTTGTTGTAGAAGTAGCCGCACCAGGGGGTTAGATAGTTAGGGTTCCCCCTGTCTTGTTGTAGAGCAGCAGCAGGGGGGTTGAATGGTTAGGGTTCCCCTGTCTTGTTTGTAGCACCAGAGTAGGGTTCCCTGACCAGATAGCTGGGGTTGAATGGTTAGGGTTCCCCCTGTCTTGTTTGTAGCACCAGGGGGGTTGAATGGAGGGTTCCCCTGTCTTGTTGTAGAGTAGCGCGCAGGGGGGTTGAATGGTTATGGGGTTCCCCCTGTCTTGTTGTAGAGTAGCCGCACCAGGGGTTGAATGGTTAGGGTTCCCCTGTCTTGTTGTAGAGTAGCCGTACCAGGGGGTTGAATGGTTAGGGTTCCCCTGTCTTGTTGTAGAGTAGCACCAGGGGTTGAATGGTTAGGGTTCCCCTGTCAGTAGCCGCACCAGGGTTGAATGGTTAGGGTTCCCCCTGTCTTGTTGTAGCCGCACCAGGGGAGAGTTAGTTCCCCTGTCACCAGGGGGTTGAATGGTTAGGGTTCCCCTGTCTTGTTGTAGAGTAGCGCACCAGGGGGTTGAATGAAGGGTTCCCCTGTCTTGGTTAGGTAGCCCCCGGGGTTGAATGGTTAGGGTTCTTGTTGTAGAGTAGCGCACCAGGGGGGTTGAATGGTTAGGTTCCCCTGTCTTGTTTGAAATATCCGCACCAGGGGGTTGAAGTTAGGGTTCCCCTGTCTTGTTGTATGGAGTAGCCGCACCAGGGGGGTTGAATGGTTAGGTTCCCCTGTCTTGTTGTGAGTAGCCGCACCAGGGGTTGAAGAGTAGCCGCACCGGGGGTTGAAGGGGGGTTGAATGGTTAGGTTCCCCTGTCTTGTTGTATAGAGTAGCCGCACCAGGGGGGTTGAATGGTTAGGGTTCCCCTGTCTTGTTGTATAGAGTAGCCGCACCAGGGGGGTTGAATGGTTAGGGTTCCCCTGTCTTGTTGTATAGAGTAGCCGCACCAGGGGTTGAATGGTTAGGGTTCCCCTGTCAGGCACCAGGGGTTGAATGGTTAGGGTTCCCCTGTCTTGTTGTATAGAGTAGTTGGGTTCCCCTGTCACCAGGTAGCTCACCGGGGGTTGAATGGTTAGGTTCCCCCTGTCTTGTTGTATAGAGCCGCACCAGTAGCAGCACCAGGGGGGTTGAATGGTTAGGGTTCCCCTGTCTTGTTGTAGCCGCACCAGGGGTTGAGTAGTTCCCCTGTCTTGTTGTATAGAGTAGCCGCACCAGGGGAGTTGAATGGTTAGGGTTCCCCTGGGGTTGAATGGTTAGGGTTCCCCCTGTCTTGTTGTATAGAGTTAGTTAGGGTTCCCCTGTCTTGTTATATAGAAGTAGCCGCACCAGGGGTTGAATGGTTAGGGTTCCCCCTGTCTTGTTGTATCCGCACCAGGGGTTGAGTAGTTCCCCTGTCAACAGGGGGGGGTTGAATGGTTAGGGTTCCCCTGTCTTGTTGTAGAGTATCCGCACCGGGGGTTGAATGGTTAGGGTTCCCCTGTCTTGTTGTAGAGTAGCCGCACCAGTTAGGGGGTTGAATGGTTAGGGTTCCCCTGTCTTGTTGTAGAGTATCCTGTCACCAGGGGGTTGAATGGTTAGGGTTCCCCTGTCTTGTTGTAGAGTAGCAGCACCGTTAGGTTTCCCCTGTCAGGGGGGTTGAATGGTTAGGGTTCCCCCTGTCTTGTTGTATAGAGTAGCTGTCGCACCAGGGGGTTGAATGGTTAGGGGGTTGAATGAGGGGTTGAATGGTTAGGGTTCCCCCTGTCTTGTTGTATAGAGTAGCCGCACCAGGGGGGGTTGAATGGTTAGGGTTCCCCTGTCTTGTTGTGCACCATAGAGTAGTTCCCCCTGTCGCACCAGGGGGTTGAATGGTTAGGGTTCCCCCTGTCTTGTTGTATAGAGTAGGAGTTCCCCTGTCCGCACCAGGGGGTTGAATGGTTAGGGTTCCCCCTGTCTTGTTGTATAGAGTAGCCGCACCAGGGGGGGTTGAATGGTTAGGGTTCCCCCTGTCTTGTTGTAGAGTAGCCGCACCAGGGGGGGGTTGAATGGTTAGGGTTCCCCCTGTCTTGTTGTATAGAGTAGCAGCACCAGGGGGGGTTGAATGGTTAGGGTTCCCCCTGTCTTGTTGTAGAGTAGCGCACCAGGGGGTTGAATGGTTAGGGTTCCCCTGTCTTGTTGTATAGAGTAGCCGCAGGGTTCCCCTGTCAGGGGTTGAATGGTTAGGGGTCTTGTTGTTTCCCCCTATAGAGTAGCAGCACCAGGGGGGTTGAATGGTTAGGTTCCCCCTGTCTTGTTGTAGAGTAGCCGCAGGTTCCCCTGTCAGCCGGGGGTTGAATGGTTAGGGTTCCCCCTGTCTTGTTGTATCCGCACCAGGGGGTTGAAGTAGTTCCCCTGTCTTGTGTACCAGCACCAGGGGTTGAATGGTTAGGGTTCCCCTGTCTTGTTTGTAGAGTAGTTCCCCCTGTCTTGTTGTAGAGTATCCGCACCAGGGGGGGGTTGAATGGTTAGGGTTCCCCCTGTCTTGTTGTAGAGTATCCGCACCAGGGGGGTTGAATGGTTGAAGGGTTCCCCTGTCTTGTTTGTTGTAGAGTAGTTCCCCCTGTCGTAGCCGCACCAGGGGTTGGGGGTTGAATGGTTAGGGTTCCCCTGTCTTGTTGTAGAGTATCCGCACCAGGGGGGGGTTGAATGGTTAGGGTTCCCCCTGTCTTGTTGTATAGAGTAGCCGCACCAGGGGGGTTGAATGGTTAGGTTCCCCCTGTCTTGTTGTATAGAGTAGCTGTCTTGCACCAGGGGGGTTGAATGGTTAGGTTCCCCCCTGTCTTGTTGTATAGAGTAGCCGCACCAGTTGAATGGGGGGTTGAATGGTTAGGGTTCCCCTGTCTTGTTGTATAGAGTAGCCGCACCAGGGGGTTGAATGGTTAGGGTTCCCCCTGTCTTGTTGTATAGAGTAGCCGCACCAGGGGGGGGTTGAATGGTTAGGGTTCCCCCTGTCTTGTTGTATAGAGTAGCCGCACCAGGGGGGGGTTGAATGGTTAGGGTTCCCCTGTCTTGTTGTAGAGTAGCCGCCCCTGTCTTGTTGTTGAAGGGGGTTGGTTAGGGTTCCCCCTGTCTTGTTGTATAGAGTAGCCGCACCAGGGGGTTGAATGGTTAGGGTTCCCCTGTCTTGTTGTAGAGTAGCCGCACCAGAGTTGAATGGGGTCTTGTTGAATGGTTGAATGGTTAGGGTTCCCCTGTCTTGTTGTATAGGGGTTGAGTAGTTCCCCCTGTCTTGTTATATAAACCAGGGGGTTGAATGGTTAGGGTTCCCCCTGTCTTGTTGTATAGGGGTTGAAGTAGCAGCACCAGGGGGGTTGAATGGTTAGGGTTCCCCTGTCTTGTTGTATAGAGTAGCCGCACCAGGGGGGTTGAATGGTTAGGGTTCCCCTGTCTTGTTGTAGAGTATCCGCACCCAGGGGGTTGAATCCGCACCAGGGGTTGAAGGGTTCCCCTGTCTTGTTGTATAGAGTAGCAGCACCAGGGGGGGTGAATGGTTAGGGTTCCCCCTGCCTTGTTGTATAGAGTAGCAGCACCAGGGGGGGTTGAATGGTTAGGGTTCCCCTGTCTTGTTGTATAGAGTAGCCGCACCAGGGCGGAACGGGAGTGAGGCACTCTGCTGGTTTTGTCTAAACACAGCCCAACCTTCCCACTGCTGTGAAACTCTCAGAGGGGAAGGAGTAGCAGCAGTTACACCCAAAGAGAGAGGGTAAGGACAGGGAGCCGTAGGTTCTGGCTGGTCCTTGCTGCCGCGTATGACTGCTTCCCTACAGGTTTGGCCTGATTCAGGGGCCTGCTGCATCAACTCAGTCCCCCAAGGCCAGCTTGTCTCCTCCCAGCTGTGAGGCTGAACCAATGGGCTGCCATGGGGCCTGCATCGTGGCAATTATTTTGTTGCGGTTGGCTATTTGAAAATAGAACCCAGTAGAAAATGTATGATTTCATAACGAACTGAAGCTTGCATCCCCTCGTAATAGACAGCCAATCCTTAGGGAGTGACTGTTTTATGCTTTTTCATTCTCCGCTATGAGAAGCCAGATGACTCTTGTTCACCCGAAGTAGTGTAACACTCTGGTGGCTTCAGTCCTGTCTGATACAGCTGTAGTGGGCTCTCAGTCCTGTCTGATACAGCTGTAGTGGGCTCTCAGTCCTGTCTGATACAGCTGTAGTGGGCTCTCAGTCCTGTCTGATACAGCTGTAGGCTCTCTCAGTCCTGTCTGATACAGCTGGAGTGGGCTCTCAGTCCTGTCTGATACAGCTGTAGTGGGCTCTCAGTCCTGTCTGATACAGCTGTAGTGGGCTCTCTCAGTCCTGTCTGATACAGCTGGAGTGGGCTCTCTCAGTCCTGTCTGATACAGCTGTAGTGGGCTCTCAGTCCTGTCTGATACAGCTGTAGTGGGCTCTCAGTCCTGTCTGATACAGCTGTAGTGGGCTCTCTCAGTCCTGTCTGATCCAGCTGGAGTGTGCTCTCTCAGTCCTGTCTGATACAGCTGTAGTGGGCTCTCTCAGTCCTGTCTGATACAGCTGTAGTGGGCTCTCAGTCCTGTCTGATACAGCTGTAGTGGGCTCTCTCAGTCCTGTCTGATACAGCTGTAGGCTCTCTCAGTCCTGTCTGATACAGCTGTAGTGGGCTCTCAGTCCTGTCTGATACAGCTGGAGTGGGCTCTCTCAGTCCTGTCTGATACAGCTGTAGTGGGCTCTCTCAGTCCTGTCTCATACAGCTGTTGTGGGCTCTCAGTCCTGTCTGATATAGCTGTAGTGGGCTCTCTCAGTCCTGTCTGATACAGCTGTTGTGGGCTCTCAGTCCTGTCTGATACAGCTGTAGGCTCTCTCAGTCCTGTCTGATACAGCTGGAGTGGGCTCTCTCAGTCCTGTCTGATACAGCTGTAGTGGGCTCTCTCAGTCCTGTCTGATACAGCTGTAGTGGGCTCTCTCAGTCCTGTCTGATACAGCTGGAGTGGGCTCTCAGTCCTGTCTGATACAGCTGTAGTGGGCTCTCAGTCCTGTCTGATACAGCTGTAGTGGGCTCTCTCAGTCCTGTCTGATACAGCTGTAGTGGGCTCTCTCAGTCCTGTCTGATACAGCTGTAGTGGGCTCTCTCAGTCCTGTCTGATACAGCTGTAGTGGGCTCTCTGTCCTGTCTGATACAGCTGTAGTGGGCTCTCAGTCCTGTCTGATACAGCTGTAGTGGGCTCTCTCAGTCCTGTCTGATACAGCTGTAGTGGGCTCTCAGTCCTGTCTGATACAGCTGTAGTGGGCTCTCAGTCCTGTCTGATACAGCTGTAGTGGGCTCTCAGTCCTGTCTGATACAGCTGTAGTGGGCTCTCAGTCCTGTCTGATACAGCTGTAGTGGGCTCTCTCAGTCCTGTCTGATACAGCTGTAGTGGGCTCTCTCAGTCCTGTCTGATACAGCTGTAGTGGGCTCTCTCAGTCCTGTCTGATACAGCTGTAGTGGGCTCTCTGTCCTGTCTGATACAGCTGTAGTGGGCTCTCAGTCCTGTCTGATACAGCTGTAGTGGGCTCTCTCAGTCCTGTCTGATACAGCTGTAGTGGGCTCTCAGTCCTGTCTGATACAGCTGTCGAGTAAGTATCCTCTCTCTAACCCATTACACTGTCTAGTAAGTAACCTCTCTCTCTAACCCATTACACTGTCTCGTCTAGTAAGTAACCTCTCTCTCTCTAACCCATTACACTGTCTAGTCTCGTAAGTAACCTCTCTCTCTCTAACCCATTACACTGCCTAGTCTAGTAAGAAACCTCTCTCTCTAACCCATTACACTGCCTATTCTAGTAAGAAACCTCTCTCTCTAACCCATTACACTGTCTAGTAAGTAACCTCTCTCTATCTAACCCATTACACTGTCTAGTCTGTCTGTCTAGTCTCGTAAGTAACCTCTATCTCTCTAACCCATTACACTGTCTTGTAACCTCTCTCTCTCTAACCCATTACACTGTCTAGTCTAGTAAGTAACCTCTCTCTCTCTCTAACCCATTACACTGTCTAGTCTAGTAAGTAATCTCTCTCTCTAACCCATTACACTGTCTAGTAAGAAACCTCTCTCTCTAACCCATGACACTGTCTAGTCTAGTAAGAAACCGCTCTCTCTCACCCATTACACTGTCTTGTAACCTCTCTATAACCCATTACACTGTCTTGTAACCTCTCTCTAACCCATTACACTGTCTTGTAACCTCTCTCTCTCTAACCCATTACACTGTCTAGTAAGTAACCTCTCTCTCTCTAACCCATTACACTGTCTAGAAAGTAACATCTCTCTCTCTAACCCATTACACTGTCTAGTAAGTAACCTCTCTCTCTCTCTAACCCATTACACTGTCTAGTCTAGTAAGTAACCTCTCTCTCTAACCCATTACACTGTCTAGTAAGAAACCTCTCTCTCTAACCCATTACACTGTCTAGTAAGTAACCTCTCTCTCTCTCTAACCCATCACACTGTCTAGTAAGTAACCCCTCTCTCTCTAACCAATTACACTGTCTAGTAAGAAACCTCTCTCTCTCTAACCCATTACACTGTCTTGTCTAGTAAGAAACCTCTCTCTCTCTAACCCATTACACTGTCTAGTAAGTAACCTCTCTCTCTCTAACCCATTACACTGTCTAGTAAGTAACCTCTCTCTCTCTAACCCATTACACTGTCTAGTAAGTAACATCTCTCTCTCTAACCCATTACACTGTCTAGTAAGTAACCTCTCTCTCTCTCTAACCCATTACACTGTCTAGTTAGTATCCTCTCTCTAACCCATTACACTGTCTAGTAAGAAACCGCTCTCTCTCACCCATTACACTGTCTAGTC
Organism: Oncorhynchus masou masou; assembly: GCF_036934945.1. Lineage (NCBI taxonomy): Eukaryota > Metazoa > Chordata > Actinopteri > Salmoniformes > Salmonidae > Oncorhynchus > Oncorhynchus masou. The sequence continues at coordinate 7,205 of NW_027012860.1, forward strand.
TAGTAAGAAAGCTCTCTCTCTCTAACCCATTACACTGTCTAGTAAGTAACCTCTCTCTCTCTAACCCATTACACTGTCTAGTAAGTAACCTCTCTCTCTCTCTAACCCATTACACTGTCTAGTAAGTAACCTCTCTCTCTCTCTAACCCATCACACTGTCTAGTAAGTAACCTCTATCTCTCTAACCCATTACACTGTCTAGTAAGTAACCTCTCTCTCTAACCCATTACACTGTCTAGTAAGTAACCTCTCTCTCTCTAACCCATTACACTGTCTAGTAAGTAATATCTCTCTCTCTCTAACCCATTACTGTCTAGTAAGTAACCTCTCTCTCTCTCTCTCTCTCTAACCCATTACTGTCTAGTAAGTAACCTCTCTCTCTCTCTCTCTAACCCATTACACTGTCTAGTAAGTAACCTCTCTCTCTAACCCATTACACTGTCTAGTAAGTAACCTCTCTCTCTCTAACCCATTACACTGTCTAGTAAGTAACTCTCTCTCTAACCCATTACACTGTCTAGTTAGTATCCTCTCTCTAACCCATTACACTGTCTAGTAACCTCTCTCTAACCCATTACACTGTCTAGTAAGAAACCGCTCTCTCTCACCCATTACACTGTCTTGTAACCTCTCTCTAACCCATTACACTGTCTTGTAACCTCTCTCTCTCTAACCCATTACACTGACTAATAACCTCTCTCTCTCTAACCTGTCTAGTCTAGTAAGAAACCTCTCTCTCTCTAACCCATTACACTGTCTTGTCTAGTAAGAAACCTCTCTCTCTCTAACCCATTACACTGTCTAGTAAGTAACCTCTCTCTCTCTAACCCATTACACTGTCTAGTAAGTAACCTCTCTCTCTCTAACCCATTACACTGTCTAGTAAGTAACCTCTCTCTCTCTAACCCATTACACTGTCTAGTAAGTAACCTCTCTCTCTCTCTAACCCATTACACTGTCTAGTTAGTATCCTCTCTCTAACCCATTACACTGTCTAGTAAGAAACCGCTCTCTCTCACCCATTACACTGTCTTGTAACCTCTCTCTAACCCATTACACTGTCTTGTAACTCTCTCTAACCCATTACACTGTCTTGTAACCTCTCTCTCTCTAACCCATTACACTGACTAATAACCTCTCTCTCTCTAACCCGTTACACTGTCTAGTCTAGTAAGAAATCTCTCTCTCTCTAACCCATTACACTGTCTTGTCTAGTAAGAAACCTCTCTCTCTCTAACCCATTACACTATCTAGTAAGTAACCTCTCTCTCTCTAACCCATTACACTGTCTAGTAAGTAACCTCTCTCTCTCTAACCCATTACACTGTCTAGTAAGTAACCTCTCTCTCTCTAACCCATTACACTGACTAATAACCTCTCTCTCTCTAACCTGTCTAGTCTAGTAAGAAACCTCTCTCTCTCTAACCCATTACACTGTCTTGTCTAGTAAGAAACCTCTCTCTCTAACCCATTACACTGTCTAGTAAGTAACCTCTCTCTCTCTAACCCATTACACTGTCTAGTAAGTAAACTCTCTCTCTCTAACCCATTACACTGTCTAGTAAGTAACCTCTCTCTCTCTAACCCATTACACTGTCTAGTAAGTAACTCTCTCTCTCTAACCCATTACACTGTCTAGTTAGTATCCTCTCTCTAACCCATTACACTGTCTAGTAAGAAACCGCTCTCTCTCACCCATTACACTGTCTTGTAACCTCTCTCTAACCCATTACACTGTCTTGTAACTCTCTAACCCATTACACTGTCTTGTAACCTCTCTCTCTCTAACCCATTACACTGACTAATAACCTCTCTCTCTAACCCGTTACACTGTCTAGTCTAGTAAGATCTCTCTCTCTCTAACCCATTACACTGTCTTGTCTAGTAAGAAACTCTCTCTCTAACCCATTACACTATCTAGTAAGTAACTCTCTCTAACCCATTACACTGTCTAGTAAGTAACCTTTTCTCTCTAACCCATTACACTGTCTAGTAAGTAACCTCTCTCTCTAACCCATTACACTGTCTAGTAAGTAACATCTCTCTCTCTAACCCATTACACTGTCTAGTAAGTAACCTCTCTCTCTCTCTCTAACCCATTACACTGTCTAGTTAGTATCCTCTCTCTAACCCATTACACTGTCTAGTAAGAAACCGCTCTCTCTCACCCATTACACTGTCTAGTCTAGTAAGAAACCTCTCTCTCTCTAACCCATTACACTGTCTAGTAAGTAACCTCTCTCTCTCTAACCCATTACACTGTCTAGTAAGAAACCTCTCTCTCTCTAACCCATTACACTGTCTAATAAGTAACCTCTCTCTCTCTAACCCATTACACTGTCTAGTAAGAAACCTCTCTCTCTAACCCATTACACTGTCTAGTAAGTAACCTCTCTCTCTCTCTAACCCATTACACTGTCTAGTAAGTAACCTCTCTCTCTAACCCATCACACTGTCTAGTAAGTAACCTCTATCTCTAACCCATTACACTGTCTAGTAAGTAACCTCTCTCTCTAACCCATTACACTGTCTAGTAAGTAACCTCTCTCTAACCCATTACACTGTCTAGTAAGTAATCTCTCTCTCTCTCTAACCCATTACTGTCTGGTAAGTAACCTCTCTCTCTCTCTCTCTCTAACCCATTACTGTCTAGTAAGTAACCTCTCTCTCTCTAACCCATTACACTGTCTAGTAAGTAACCTCTCTCTCTCTCTCTAACCCATTACACTGTCTAGTAAGTAACCTCTCTCTCTCTAACCCATTACACTGTCTAGTAAGTAATCTCTCTCTCTCTAACCCATTACACTGTCTAGTAAGTAACCTCTCTCTCTCTCTAACCCATTACACTGTCTAGTTAGTATCCTCTCTCTAACCCATTACACTGTCTAGTAACCTCTCTCTAACCCATTACACTGTCTAGTAAGAAACCGCTCTCTCTCACCCATTACACTGTCTTGTAACCTCTCTCTAACCCATTACACTGTCTTGTAACCTCTCTCTAACCCATTACACTGTCTTGTAACCTCTCTCTCTCTAACCCATTACACTGACTAATAACCTCTCTCTCTCTAACCTGTCTAGTCTAGTAAGAAACCTCTCTCTCTCTAACCCATTACACTGTCTTGTCTAGTAAGAAACCTCTCTCTCTCTAACCCATTACACTGTCTAGTAAGTAACCTATCTCTCTCTCTAACCCATTACACTGTCTAGTAAGTAACCTCTCTCTCTAACCCATTACACTGTCTAGTAAGCAACCTCCTCTCTCTAACCCATTACACTGTCTAGTCTAGTAAGTAACCTCTCTCTCTAACCCATTACACTGTCTAGTAAGAAACTCTCTCTCTAACCCATTACACTGTCTAGTCTAGTAAGAAACCTCTCTCTCTAACCCATTACACTGTCTAGTAAGTAACCTCTCTCTCTAACCCATTACACTGTCTAGTAAGTAACTCTCTCTCTCTCTAACCCATTACACTGTCTAGTAAGTAACCTCTCTCTCTAACCCATCACACTGTCTAGTAAGTAACCTCTCTAACCCATTACACTGTCTAGTAAGTAACTCTCTCTCTAACCCATTACACTGTCTAGTAAGTAATCTCTCTCTCTAACCCATTACTGTCTAGTAAGTAACCTCTCTCTCTCTAACCCATTACACTGTCTAGTAAGTAACCTCTCTCTCTCTCTCTCTAACCCATTACACTGTCTAGTAAGTAACCTCTCTCTCTCTCTCTCTAACCCATTACACTGTCTAGTAAGTAACCTCTCTCTCTCTCTCTAACCCATTACACTGTCTAGTAAGTAACCTCTCTCTCTCTCTAACCCATTACACTGTCTAGTAAGTAACCTCTCTCTCTCTAACCCATTACACTGTCTAGTAAGTAATCTCTCTCTCTAACCCATTACACTGTCTAGTAAGTAACCTCTCTCTCTAACCCATTACACTGTCTAGTTAGTATCCTCTCTCTAACCCATTACACTGTCTAGTAACCTCTCTAACCCATTACACTGTCTAGTAAGAAACCGCTCTCTCTCACCCATTACACTGTCTTGTAACCCTCTCTAACCCATTACACTGTCTTGTAACCTCTCTCTCTAACCCATTACACTGTCTTGTAACCTCTCTCTCTAACCCATTACACTGACTAATAACTCTCTCTCTCTAACCTGTCTAGTCTAGTAAGAAACCTCTCTCTCTAACCCATTACACTGTCTAGTCTAGTAAGAAACCTCTCTCTCTAACCCATTACACTGTCTAGTAAGTAACTCTCTCTCTCTAACCCATTACAATGTCTAGTAAGTAACCTCTCTCTCTCTCTAACCCATTACACTGTCTAGTAAGTAACTCTCTCTCTCTAACCCATCACACTGTCTAGTAAGTAACCCTCTCTCTAACCCATTACACTGTCTAGTAAGTAACCTCTATCTCTAACCCATTACACTGTCTAATAAGTAACCTCTCTAACCCATTACACTGTCTAGTAAGTAACCTCTCTCTCTAACCCATTACACTGTCTAGTAAGTAACTCTCTCTCTAACCCATTACTGTCTAGTAAGTAACCTCTCTCTCTCTCTCTAACCCATTACACTGTCTAGTAAGTAACCTCTCTCTGTAACCCATTACACTGTCTAGTAAGTAACCTCTCTCTCTAACCCATTACACTGTCTAATAAGTAACATCTCTCTCTAACCCATTACACTGTCTAGTAAGTAAACTCTCTCTCTCTAACCCATTACACTGTCTAGTAAGTAACCTATCTCTCTCTCTAACCCATTACTGTCTAGTAAGTAACCTCTCTCTCTCTCTAACCAATTACTGTCTAGTAAGTAACCTCTCTCTCTCTCTCTCTCTAACCCATTACACTGTCTAGTAAGTAACCTCTCTCTCTGTAACCCATTACACTGTCTAGTAAGTAACCTCTCTCTCTCTAACCCATTACACTGTCTAGTAAGTAACCTCTCTCTCTCTCTAACAAATTACACTGTCTAGTAAGTAACCTCTCTCTCTCTCTAACCCATTACACTGTCTAGTAATTAACCTCTCTCTCTAACCCATTACACTGTCTAGTAAGTAACCTCTCTCTCTCTAACCCATTACACTGTCTAGTAAGTAACCTCTCTCTCTCTCTAACCCATTACACTGTCTAGTAAGTAACCTCTCTCTCTGTAACCCATTACACTGTCTAGTAAGTAACCTCTCTCTCTCTCTAAACCATTACACTGTCTAGTAAGTAACCTCTCTCTCTCTCTAAACCATTAAACTGTCTAGTAAGTAATCCCTCTCTCTAACCCATTACACTGTCTAGTAAGTAACCTCTCTCTCTAACCCATTACACTGTCTAGTAAGTAACCTCTCTCTCTAACCCATTACACTGTCTAGTAAGTAACCTCTCTCTCTAACCCATTACACTGTCTAGTAAGTAACCTCTCTCTTACCCATTACACTGTCTAGTCTTGTATGTAACCTCTCTCTCTCTCTAACCGATTACACTCTCTAGTAAGTAACCTCTCTCTAACCCATTACACTGTCTAGTATGTAACCTCTCTCTATAACCCGTTACACTGTCAAGTAAGTAACCTCTCTCTAACCCATTACACTGTCTAGTAAGTAACCTCTCTCTCTAACCCATTACACTGTCTAGTAACCTCTCTCTCTAACCCATGACACTGTCTAGTAAACTCTCTCTCTAACCCATTACGCTGTCTAGTAACCTCTCTCTCTCTAACCCATTACACTGTCTAGTAAGTAACCTCTCTCTCTAACCCATTACACTGTCTAGTCTTGTATATAGCCTCTCTCTAACCCATTACACTCTCTAGTAAGTAACCTCTCTCTCTAACCCATTACACTGTCTAGTCTAGTATGTAACCTCTCTCTCTAACCCATTACACTGTCTAGTCTAGTATGTAACCTCTCTCTCTAACCCATTACACTGTCTAGTCTAGTATGTAATCTCTCTCTCTAACCCATTACACTGTCTAGTAAGTAACCTCTCTCTCTAACCCATTACACTGTCTAGTAAGTAACCTCTCTCTCTAACCCATTACACTGGCTAGTCTAGTAACCTCTCTCTCTAACCCATTACACTGTCTAGTCTAGTAAGTAACCTCTCTCTCTAACCCATTACACTGTCTAGTAAGTAACCTCTCTCTCTAACCCATTACACTGTCTAGTAAGTAACCTCTCTCTAACCCATTACACTGTCTAGTAAGTAACCTCTCTCTCTAACCCATTACACTGTCTAGTAAGTAACCTCTCTCTTACCCATTACACTGTCTAGTCTAGTAAGTAACCTCTCTCTCTCTCTAACCGATTACACTCTCTAGTAAGTAACCTCTCTCTAACCCATTACACTGTCTAGTATGTAACCTCTCTCTCTAACCCGTTACACTGTCAAGTAAGTAACCTCTCTCTAACCCATTACACTGTCTAGTAAGTAACCTCTCTCTCTAACCCATTACACTGTCTAGTAACATCTCTCTCTAACCCATGACACTGTCTAGTAAACTCTCTCTCTAACCCATTACGCTGTCTAGTAACCTCTCTCTCTCTAACCCATTACACTGTCTAGTAAGTAACCTCTCTCTCTAACCCATTACACTGTCTAGTCTAGTATGTAACCTCTCTCTCTAACCCATTACACTGTCTAGTAAGTAACCTCTCTCTCTAACCCATTACACTGTCTAGTCTTGTATATAGCCTCTCTAACCCATTACACTCTCTAGTAAGTAACCTCTCTCTCTAACCCATTGCACTGTCTAGTCTAGTATGTAACCTCTCTCTCTAACCCATTACACTGTCTAGTCTAGTATGTAACCTCTCTCTCTAACCCATTACACTGTCTAGTAAGTAACCTCTCTCTCTAACCCATTACACTGTCTAGTAAGTAACCTCTCTCTCTAACCCATTACACTGGCTAGTCTAGTAACCTCTCTCTCTAACCCATTACACTGTCTAGTCTAGTAAGTAACCTCTCTCTCTAACCCATTACACTGTCTAGTAAGTAACCTCTCTCTCTCTAACCCATTACACTGTATAGTCATCTCTCTCCCTAACCCATTACACTGGCTAGTCTATTCACCTCTCTCTCTAACCCATTACACTGGCTAGTCTAGTAACCTCTCTCTCTAACCCATTACACTGTCTAGTAAGTAACCTCTCTCTAACCCATTACACTGTCTAGTAAGTAACCTCTCTCTCTAACCCATTACACTGTCTAGTAAGTATCCTCTCTAACCCATTACACTGTCTGGTAAATATCTCTCTCTAACCCATTACACTGTCTAGTAAGTAACTCTCTCTCTAACCCATTACACTGTCTAGTAAGTAACTCTCTCTCTCTAACCCATTACACTGTCTAGTAAGTATCCTCTCTCTAACCCATTACACTGTCTAGTATGTATCCTCTCTCTAACCCATTACACTGTCTAGTAAGTAGCCTCTCTCTCTATCCCATTACACTGTCTAGTATGTAACCTCTCTCTCTAACCCATTACACTGTCTAGTAAGTATCCTCTCTCTCTAACCCATTACACTGTCTAGTAAGTAACCTCTCGCTCTCTAACCCATTACACTGTCTAGTAAGTAACTCTCTCTCTCTAACCCATTACACTGTCTAGTTAGTATCCCTCTCTAACCCATTACACTGTCTAGTAAGTAACCTCTCTCTAACCCATTACACTGTCTAGTCTAGTAAGTAACTCTCTCTCTCTAACCCATTACACTGTCTAGTAAGTAACCTCTCTCTAACCCATTACACTGTCTAGTCTAGTAAGTAACCTCTCTCTCTCGCTAACCCATTACACTGTCTAGTAAGTATCCTCTTTCTAACCCATTACACTGTCTAGTAAGTAACCTCTCTAACCCATTACACTGTCTAGTAAGTAACTCTCTCTAACCCATTACACTGTCTAGTAAGTATCCTCTCTCTCTAACCCATTACACTGTCTAGTAAGTAACCACTCTCTCTAACACATTACACTGTCTAGTAAGTATCCTCTTCTAACCCATTACACTGTCTAGTAAGTAACCTCTCTCTCTAACCCATTACACTGTCTAGTAAGTAACTCTCTCTCTAACCCATTACACTGTCTAGTAAGTATCTCTCTCTAACCCATTACACTGTCTAGTAAGTATCCTCTCTCTAACCCATTACACTGTCTAGTCTAGTAAGTAACCTCTCTCTCTCTAACCCATTACACTGTCTAGTCCAGTATGTAACCTCTCTCTCAAACCCATTACACTGTCTAGTCTAGTATGTAACCTCTCTCTCTAACCCATTACACTGTCTAGTCTAGTAAGAAACCTCTCTCTCTCTAACCCATTACACTGTCTAGTCTAGTATGTAACCTCTCTCTCTAACCCATTACACTGTCTAGTCTAGTAAGAAACCTCTCTCTCTCTAACCTATTACACTGTCTAGTAAGTAACCCCTCTCTCTCTCTCTCTCTCTCTCTCTCTCTCTCTCTAAACCCATTACACTGTCTAGTCTAGTAAGTAACCTCTCTCTCTCTAACCCATTACGCTGTCTAGTAAGTAACTCTCTCTCTAAACCCATTACACTGTCTAGTCTAGTAAGTAACCACTCTCTCTAACCCATTACACTATCTAGTAAGTAACCCCTCTCTCTCTAACCCATTATGCTGTCTAGTAAGTAACCTCTCTCTCTCTCTAACCCATTACACTGTCTAGTCTAGTATTTAACCTCTCTCTCTAACCCATTACACGGTCTAGTCTAGTAAGTAACCTCTCTCTCTCTAACCCATTACACTGTCTAGTCTAGTAAGTAACCTCTCTCTCTCTAACCCATTACACTGTCTAGTCTAGTAAGTAACCTCTCTCTAACACATTACGCTGTCTAGTAAGTAACCTCTCTCTCTCTAAACCCATTACACTGTCTAGTAACCTCTCTCTCTAACCCATTACACTGTCTAGTCTAGTATGTAACCTCTCTCTCTCTAAACCCATTACACTGTCTTGTAACCTCTCCCTGTGTGTAGTTCCAGACTCTGACTGCGGCTAGGCTAGCCTCTCCCTGTGTGTAGCTTCCAGACTCTGACTGCGGCTAGGCTAGCCTCTCCCTGTGTGTAGTTCCAGACTCTGACTGCGGCGAGGCTAGCCTCTCCCTGTGTGTATCTTCCAGACTCTGACTGCGGCTAGGCTAGCCTCTCCCTGTGTGTATCTTCCAGACTCTGACTGCGGCTAGGCTAGCCTCTCCCTGTGTGTATCTTCCAGACTCTGACTGCGGCTAGGCTAGCCTCCCGTGTGTAGTTTCAGACTCTGACTGCGGCTAGGCTAGCCTCTCCTGTGTGTATCTTCCAGACTCTGACTGCGGCTAGGCTAGCCTCTCCCTGTGTGTAGTTTCAGACTCTGACTGCGGCTAGGCTAGCCTCTCCCTGTGTGTATCTTCCAGACTCTGACTGCGGCTAGGCTAGCCTCTCCCTGTGTGTATCTTCCAGACTCTGACTGCGGCTAGGCTAGCCTCTCCCTGTGTGTATCTTCCAGACTCTGACTGTGGCTTTGCTAGCCTCTCCCTGTGTGTATCTTCCAGACTCTGACTGCGGCTAGGCTAGCCTCTCCCTGTGTGTATCTTCCAGACTCTGACTGCGGCTAGGCTAGCCTCTCCTGTGTAGTTTCAGACTCTGACTGCGGCTAGGCTAGCCCTCCTGTGTAGTTCAGACTCTGACTGTGGGGGGCTAGCCTCTCCTGTGTAGTTCCAGACTCTGACTGTGGCTAGGCTAGCCTCTCCCTGTGTGTATCTACCAGACTCTGACTGTGGCTAGGCTAGCCTCTCCCTGTGTGTAGTTTCAGACTCTGACTGCGGCTAGGCTAGCCTCTCCCTGTGTGTAGTTCCAGACTCTGACTGTGGCTAGGCTAGCCTCTCCCTGTGTGTATCTACCAGACTCTGACTGCGGCTAGTGGCTGAGCTAGGCTCTCCCTGTGTGTAGTTTCAGACTCTGACTGTGGCTAGGCTATCCTCTCCTATGTGTAGTTTCAGACTCTGACTGCGGCTAGGCTAGCCTCCCTCCCTAGTGTAGTTTCAGACTCTGTGACTGCGGCTAGGCTAGCTGGCCTCCCTGTGTGTAGTTTCAGACTCTCTGACTGCGTTTCCAGCGAGGCTAGCCTAGCCTCCCTGTGTGTAGTTCCAGACTCTGACTGTGGCTAGGCTAGCCTGACTCCCTGTGTGTAGTTTCAGACTCTGACTGTGGCTAGGCTATCCTCTCCTGTGAAAGTGTATCTTTAGACTCATGCGGCAGCTACTCTCCCTGTGTATCTACCAGCTGCGGCTAGGCTTCTTCCCTGTGTGCTCTTCCCAGCTGAGCTAGGCTCTCCTGTGTGTATCTTCAGACTCTGACTGCAGCTAGGCTAGCCTCCTGTGTGTAGTTTCAGACTCTGACTGCGGCTAGGGCTAGCCTCTCCTGTGTAGTTTCAGACTCTGACTGTGGCTAGGCTAGCCTCTCCCTGTGTGTAGTTTCAGACTCTGACTGTGGCTAGGCTAGCCTCTCCCTGTGTGTATCTTCAGACTCTGACTGTGGCTAGGCTAGCCTCTCCCTGTGTGTATCTTCAGACTCTGACTGCGGCTAGGCTAGCCTCTCCTAATGTGTAGTTCAGACTCTGACTGTGGCTGAGCCAGCCTCTCCTGTGTGTATCTACCAGACTCTGACTGCGGCTAGGCTAGCCTCTCCCTGTGTGTAGTTCCAGACTCTGACTGCGGCTAGGCTAGCCTCTCCTGTGTGTAGTTTCAGACTCTGACTGTGTGACTATCTTCCCTGTGTGTAGTTTCAGACTGACTGCTAGGCTAGCCTCTCCCTGTGTGTATCTTC
>NW_027012861.1:0-18022 GCF_036934945.1 Oncorhynchus masou masou
TCCAGGTATATTCCAGGCATATTCACAGGTCTACACTAGGACCTGTTCCAGGCATATTCCAGGGCGTATATTCCAGGTATATTCCCAGGACCATTCCAGCAGTATATTCCCGGGTCTACACCAGTAGACTCAAGTTCCAGGCATATTCCAGGCATATTCCTTAGGACCATTCCAGGACTATTCCAGGACTGTTCCAGGTCTATTCCAGGACTATTCCAGGTCTATTCCAGGACTATTCCAGGTCTACACCAGGTCTCACTAGACTGTTCCAGGTATATTCCAGGTATATTCCAGGACTATTCCAGGTATATTCCAGGTATATTCCAGGACTATTCCAGGTATATTCCAGGTATATTCCAGGTATATTCCAGACTATTCCAGGTATATTCCAGGTATATTCCAGGACTATTCCAGGTATATTCCAGGACTATTGCAGGTATAGTCCAGGCCTCAGGTATATTCCAGGACTATTCCAGGTATATTCCAGGACTATTCCAGAACTGTACCATTATTCAGGGCTATTCAGGTATATTCCAGGACTATTCCAGGACTATTCCAGGACTATTTCAGGACTATTCAGAGGACTATTCAGGACTATTTCAGGTATATTCCAGGACTATTCCAGGTATATTCCAGGACTATTGTCAGGTATATTCCAGGTATATTCCAATACTATTCCAGGCCTGTTCTCAGACCATTGTTTTAGCTAACTCAGGCGAACAGAACATGTTTGATATGTATATGACTCAGATCTGTAGTGTTTAGATATAAAAAGGTGAGTTTGTATTGTAGAGCCGTAAAGAAAAACTCTGAACAGGCAGGTGAGTCTACATGGTACAGACATAACGCTCGCAGAGCACACAGGTGAGTCTATATGGTACAGACATAACACTCCCAGGGCACACAGGTGAGTCTACAAATGACTTAAATGTAAATGTAAATGTACATGGTACAGACATAACGCTCGCAGGGCACACAGGTGAGTCTATATGGTACAGACATAACACTCCCAGGACACACAGGTGAGTCAACATGGTACAGACATAACACTCCCAGAGCACACAGGTGAGTCTATATGGTACAGACATAACACTCCCAGGGCACACAGGTGAGTCAACATGGTACAGACATAACACTCCCAGGACACACAGGTGAGTCTATATAGTACAGACATAACACTCCCAGAGCACACAGGTGAGTCTATATGGTACAGACATAACACTCCCAGGGCACACAGGTGAGTCTATATGGTACAGACATAACACTCCCAGGACACACAGGTGAGTCAACATGGTACAGACATAACACTCCCAGGACACACAGGTGAGTCTATATGGTACAGACATAACACTCCCAGGACACACAGGTGAGTCTATATGGGACATAACACTCCCAAGACACACAGGTGAGTCTATATGGTACAGACATAACACTCCCAGGACACACAGGTGAGTCTATATATGGTACAGAACATAACACTCCCAGGACACACAGGTGAGTCTATATGGTACAGACATAACACTCCCAGGACACACAGGTGAGTCTATATGGTACAGACATAACACTCCCAGGGCACACAGGTGAGTCCTATGGTACAGACATAACACTCCCAGGACACACAGGTGAGTCAATATGGTACAGACATAACACTCCCAGGACACACAGGTGAGTCTATATGGTACAGACATAACACTCCCAGGACACACAGGTGAGTCTATATGGTACAGACATAACACTCCCAGGACACACAGGTGAGTCTATATGGTACAGACATAACACTCCCAAGACACACAGGTGAGTCAACATGGTACAGACATAACACTCCCCAGGGCACACAGGTGAGTCTATATGGTACAGACATAACACTCCCAGGACACACAGGTGAGTCTATATGGTACAGACATAACACTCCCAAGACACACAGGTGAGTCAACATGGTACAGACATAACACTCCCAGGACACACAGGTGAGTCTATATGGTACAGACATAACACTCCCAGGACACACAGGTGAGTCAACATGGGCCTGGACATAACACTCCCAGGACACACAGGTGAGTCAACATGGTACAGACATAACACTCCCAGGACACACAGGTGAGTCTATATGGTACAGACATAACACTCCCAGGACACACAGATGAGTCTATATGGTACAGACATAACACTCCCAGGACACACAGGTGAGTCTATATGGTACAGACATAACACTCCAGGGCACTCAGGTGAGTCTATATGGGTACAGACCTGCACTCCCAGGACACACAGGTGAGTCTATATGGTACAGACATAACACTCCCAGAGCACACAGGTGAGTCTATGGTACAGACATAACACTCCCAGGACACACAGGTGAGTCTATATGGTACAGACATAACACTCCCAGGACACACAGGTGAGTCTATATGGTACAGACATAACACTCCCAGGCACACAGGTGAGTCTATGGTACAGACATAACAATCCCAGGACACACAGGTGAGTCTATATGGTACAGACATAACACTCCCAGGACACACAGGTGAGTCTATATGGTACAGACATAACACTCCCAGGACACACAGGTGAGTCTATATGGTACAGACATAACGCTCGCAGGACACACAGGTGAGTCTATATGGTACAGACATAACACTCCCAGAGCACACAGGTGAGTCTATATGGTACAGACATAACACTCCCAGGACACACAGGTGAGTCTATATGGTACAGACATAACACTCCCAGGACACACAGGTGAGTCTATATGGTACAGACATAACACTCCCAGAGCACACAGGTGAGTCTATATGGTACAGACATAACACTCCCAGAGCACACAGGTGAGTCTACATGGTACAGACATAACACTCTCAGAGCACACAGGTGAGTCTATATGGTACAGACATAACACTCCCAGGGCACACAGGTGAGTCTATATGGTACAGACATAACACTCCCAGGACACACAGGTGAGTCTATATGGTACAGACATAACACTCCCAGAGCACACAGGTGAGTCTATATGGTACAGACATAACACTCCCAGGGCACACAGGTGAGTCTATATGGTACAGACATAACACTCCCAGGACACACAGGTGAGTCTATATGGTACAGACATAACACTCCCAGGACACACAGGTGAGTCAACATGGCACACAGACATAACACTCCCAGGGCACACAGGTGAGTCAACATGGTACAGACATAACACTCCCAGGACACACAGGTGAGTCTATATGGTACAGACATAACACTCCCAGGACACACAGGTGAGTCTATATGGTACAGACATAACACTCCCAGAGCACACAGGTGAGTCTATATGGTACAGACATAACACTCCCAGGACACACAGGTGAGTCTATATGGTACAGACATAACACTCCCAGGACACACAGGTGAGTCTATATGGTACAGACATAACACTCCCAGGACACACAGGTGAGTCTATATGGTACAGACATAACACTCCCAGGACACACAGGTGAGTCTATATGGTACAGACATAACGCTCGCAGGGCACACAGGTGAGTCTATATGGTACAGACATAACACTCCCAGGACACACAGGTGAGTCTATATGGTACAGACATAACACTCCCAGAGCACACAGGTGAGTCTATATGGTACAGACATAACACTCCCAGGGCACACAGGTGAGTCTATATGGTACAGACATAACACTCCCAGGACACACAGGTGAGTCTATATGGTACAGACATAACGCTCGCAGGGCACACAGGTGAGTCTATATGGTACAGACATAACACTCCCAGGACACACAGGTGAGTCTATATGGTACAGACATAACACTCCCAGGACACACAGGTGAGTCTATATGGTACAGACATAACACTCCCAGAGCACACAGGTGAGTCTATATGGTACAGACATAACCTCCCAGAGCACACAGGTGAGTCTACATGGTACAGACATAACACTCTCAGAGCACACAGGTGAGTCTATATGGTACAGACATAACACTCCCAGGGCACACAGGTGAGTCTATATGGTACAGACATAACACTCCCAGGGCACACAGGTGAGTCTATATGGTACAGACATAACACTCCCAGGACACACAGGTGAGTCTATATGGTACAGACATAACACTCCCAGGACACACAGGTGAGTCAACATGGTACAGACATAACACTCCCAGGGCACACAGGTGAGTCAACATGGTACAGACATAACACTCCCAGGACACACAGGTGAGTCTATATGGTACAGACATAACACTCCCAGGACACACAGGTGAGTCTATATGGTACAGACATAACACTCCCAGAGCACACAGGTGAGTCTATATGGTACAGACATAACACTCCCAGGACACACAGGTGAGTCTATATGGTACAGACATAACACTCCCAGGACACAGGTGAGTCTATATGGTACAGACATAACACTCCCAGGACACACAGGTGAGTCTATATGGTACAGACATAACACTCCCAGGACACACAGGTGAGTCTATATGGTACAGACATAACGCCGCAGGGCACACAGGTGAGTCTATATGGTACAGACATAACACTCCCAGGACACACAGGTGAGTCTATATGGTACAGACATAACACTCCCAGGACACACAGGTGAGTCTATATGGTACATACATAACACTCCCAGGACACACAGGTGAGTCTATATGGTACAGACATAACACTCCCAGGACACACAGGTGAGTCTATATGGTACAGACATAACACTCCCAGGACACACAGGTGAGTCTATATGGTACAGACATAACACTCCCAGAGCACACAGGTGAGTCTTACCACGAGCAGGTCGTTGAAGAGGAAGACTTCTCTCTGGTGGACTCCAGTCCTCTGGCTTCTGTTAGGGTCAGGCACCTCGTAAAGCTGACAGCAACACACCAATCTGCGGTGTGGCAGCGAGAGCACCTACACACAAATTATTATTAGTATTCAGAGACAGAACCTGACAGACAGAACCTGACAGACAGAACCTGACAGACAGAACCTGGCAGACAGAACCTGACAGACAGAACCTGATAGACAGAACCTGGCAGACAGAACCTGACAGACAGAACCTGACAGACAGAACCTGGCAGACAGAACCTGACAGACAGAACCTGACAGACAGAACCTGGCAGACAGAACCTGACAGACAGAACCTGGCAGACAGAACCTGGCAGACAGAACCTGATAGACAGAACCTGGCAGACAGAACCTGACAGACAGAACCTGACAGACAGAACCTGGCAGACAGAACCTGACAGACAGAACCTGGCAGACAGAACCTGGCAGACAGAACCTGATAGACAGAACCTGGCAGACAGAACCTGACAGACAGAACCTGGCAGACAGAACCTGGCAGACAGAACCTGACAGACAGAACCTGACAGACAGAACCTGGCAGACAGAACCTGATAGACAGAACCTGGCAGACAGAACCTGGCAGACAGAACCTGACAGACAGAACCTGACAGACAGAACCTGGCAGACAGAACCTGACAGACAGAACCTGGCAGACAGAACCTGACAGACAGAACCTGACAGACAGAACCTGACAGACAGAACCTGACAGACAGAACCTGATAGACAGAACCTGGCAGACAGAACCTGATAGACAGAACCTGGCAGACAGAACCTGACAGACAGAACCTGGCAGACAGAACCTGACAGACAGAACCTGACAGACAGAACCTGGCAGACAGAACCTGATACACAGAACCTGGCAGCAACACCTCAACACACAGCAGATTCAAAGTTTACATACTGTATATCAGATCGATTATGTGAGCTGTTTTCTATTGAATATTGGCTGTTTTCTATTGAATATTGGCTGTTTTGAACTGAATATGGGCTGTTTTCTATTGAATATTGGCTGTTTTGAACTGAATATTGGCTGTTTTCAATTGAATATTGGCTGTTTTGAACTGAATATTGGCTGTTTTCTATTGAATATTGGCTGTTTTCTATTGAATATGGGCTGTTTTGAACTGAATATTGGCTGTTTTGAACTGAATATGGGCTGTTTTCTATTGAATATTGGCTGTTTTGAACTGAATATTGGCTGTTTTCAATTGAATATTGGCTGTTTTGAACTGAATATTGGCTGTTTTCTATTGAATATTGGCTGTTTTCTATTGAATATGGGCTGTTTTCTATTGAATATTGGCTGTTTTGAACTGAATATTGGCTGTTTTCTATTGAATATGGGCTGTTTTCTATTGAATATGGGCTGTTTTGAACTGAATATGGGCTGTTTTCTATTGAATATTGGCTGTTTTCTATTGAATATTGGCTGTTTTGAACTGAATATTGGCTGTTTTCTATTGAATATTGGCTGTTTTCTACTGAATATTGGCTGTTTTCTATTGAATATTGGCTGTTTTCTATTGAATATTGGCTGTTTTCTACTGAATATTGGCTGTTTTGAACTGAATATTGGCTGTTTTCTATTGAATATGGGCTGTTTTCTATTGAATATTGGCTGTTTTCTATTGAATATTGGCTGTTTTCTATTGAATATTGGCTGTTTTCTATTGAATATTGGCTGTTTTCTACTGAATATTGGCTGTTTTCTATTGAATATTGGCTGTTTTCTATTGAATATTGGCTGTTTTCTACTGAATATTGGCTGTTTTGAACTGAATATTGGCTGTTTTCTATTGAATATGGGCTGTTTTCTATTGAATATGGGCTGTTTTCTATTGAATATGGGCTGTTTTCTATTGAATATTGGCTGTTTTCTATTGAATATTGGCTGTTTGCTATTGAATATTGGCTGTTTTGAACTGAATATTGGCTGTTTTCTATTGAATATGGGCTGTTTTCTATTGAATATTGGCTGTTTTCTATTGAATATTGGCTGTTTTCTATTGAATATGGGCTGTTTGCTATTGAATATTGGCTGTTTTCTATTGAATATGGGCTGTTTTCTATTGAATATGGGCTGTTTTCTATTGAATATTGGCTGTTTGCTATTGAATATTGGCTGTTTTCTATTGAATATGGGCTGTTTTCTATTGAATATGGGGGGATCGACCGCATGATCATTGAGGGGGTGTGGGGATCAACAGCATGATCATTGAGGGGGTGTGGGGATCAACAGCATGATCTTTGAGGGGGTGTGAGGATCAGCAGCATGATCATTGAGGGGGTGTGAGGATCAGCAGCATGATCATTGAGAGGGTGTGGGGATCAGGTGAAGTATAAACAATAATATACAGTATATATACAAAAGTATGTGGACACCCCTTTCAAATGAGTAGATTTGGCTATTTCAGCCACACCCGTTGTTGACAGATGTTTAAAATCAAAACACACAGACATGCAATCTCCATAGACAAACATTGTCAGTAGAATGGCCTTACTGTGAAGTGGAAACAACAACGGCTCAGCCACACAAGCAGAACGCGACCGACGAGTGCTGAAGCACGGAACAAATCATCCTCGGTTTCACTACCGATTTTCTAAACTGCCTCTGGAATCAACGTCGGCGCAAGAACTGTTCGTCAGGAGCTTGATGAAATAATGGGTTTCCATGGCCGAGCAGCTGCACACAAGCCTAAGATCATCCATCAGCAATGTCAAGCGTCAGCTGGAGGGGTGTAAAGCTCGCCGCCATTGGACTCTGGAGCATCACTTCTTTGGAGTGACGAATCACGCTTCACCATCTGGCAGTCCTACAGACAAATCTGGGTTTGGCGGATGCCAGGAGAATGCTACCTGCCCCAATGCATAGTGCCAACTGTAAAGTTTGGTGGAGGAGGAATAATGGTCTGGGGCTGTTTTTCATGGTTCGGGCTAGACCCCTTAGTTCTAGTGAAGGGAAATCTTAACACTACAGCATACAATGATATTCTAGATGATTCTGTGCTTCCAACACTGTGTCAACATTTTGGAGAAGACTGTTTCCTGTTTCAGCATGACAATGCACAAAGGTCCATACAGAAATGGTTTGTCGAGATCGGTGTGGAAGAACTTGACTGGTCTGCACAATGCCCTGACATCAACCCCATCGAACAGCTTTGGGATGAAATGGAGCACAGTCCTTATCACCTAACATCAGCTCCGACCTCACCAATGCTCTTGTGGCTGAATGGAAGCAAGTCCCCGCAGCAATGTTCCAACATCTAGTGGAAAACCTTCCCAGAAGAGTAGAGGCTGTTATAGCAGCAACTCCATATTAATGCCCATGATTTTGGAAGGTGAAGTTTGACAAGCAGGTGTCCACATACAGTTGGTCGTGTAGTGTATCGAGCACGCAATGACCGTAGACATTAATACTGTAAGCAGACTTACGGGCTTCTTCCCGACGACCACCCTCTCCACAGCCTGTACTTGAGACACGTGGTCATCGTTGGTGCGCAGCTCCCACTTCTCTATCCGATGGTAGATTCCCGTTAGCAGGTCTCTGGGAATGTCCTGACCATTATCCACTCCTGAGGAAACATTAACATCCACAGGGGAAAGTGTGAGAAAAAGGGGAGAGATAAAGAGGAATGGAGATAACGGAGATAAAAACAGATAAGAGAGACATTTAAATGGAGATAAATAAATGTAGTTTATTAAAAAAACAAGTTTTGTTTTGAGGAGTCAGAATGAACCGGTAAAAAACAAACATGACCCCCTCATTACACCATGTAGAGAAACAACCTAAACATCCATCCCAGAATCCTCCTCACCTCTGAGGTTTTTGATGAAATCCTCAGCTTCATCTTCTTCTCCGGCTTGACGTTGGGAGAGTACATGTCTGTGTTGAGGAGGATGATGGCGAAGGCCAGGATGAAGATGGTGTCAGGGTTCTGGAACTGTCGGATCAGTACCGGGTTACACACACAGTACCGCTGACTGGATGGGGGGGGGGGAGAAGACATGGAGATTGAGAGAAAGAGAGGGAGCGAGGTAGAGACAGAAGAGAAGGGGAGATATAAGTCCGGTATATCCAAAACTAAAATGTCAATACAGTATAACATAGAAAACGGACATAAGTCCATAAGTCAGTACATAAGTCCATAAGTCCGTAAGTCCATAAGTCAGCACATAAGTCCATAAGTCCATAAGTCAGTACATAAGTCCATAAGTCAGTACATAAGTCAGTACATAAGTCCATAAGTCAGCACATAAGTCAGTACATAAGTCCATAAGTCAGTCATATGTAAAAGTAGTGGCCCCAGCCGACTTGTAAGTCGCTTTGGACAAAAGCGTCTGCTAAATGGGAGATATTATTATTATATTATAGTACATAAGTCCATAAGTCAACACATAAGTCCATAAGTCAGTACATAAGTCAGTACATAAGTCCATAAGTCAGCACATAAGTCCATAAGTCAGCACATAAGTCCATAAGTCCATAAGTCAGCACATAAGTCCATAAGTCCATAAGTCAGCACATAAGTCCATAAGTCCATAAGTCAGCACATAAGTCCATAAGTCCATAAGTCAACACATAAGTCCATAAGTCAGTACATAAGTCAGCACATAAGTCCATAAGTCCATAAGTCAGTACATAAGTCCATAAGTCCATAAGTCAGTACATAAGTCCATAAGTCCATAAGTCAGCACATAAGTCCATAAGTCCATAAGTCAACACATAAGTCCATAAGTCAGTACATAAGTCAGCACATAAGTCCATAAGTCCATAAGTCAGTACATAAGTCCATAAGTCAGCACATAAGTCCATAAGTCAGTACATAAGTCCAAAAGTCAGCACATAAGTCCATAAGTCAGTACATAAGTCAGCACATAAGTCCATAGGTCCATAAGTCAGTACATAAGTCCATAAGTCAGCACATAAGTCCATTGGTCAGTACATAAGTCAGTACATAAGTCCATAGTTCAGTACATAAGTCCATAAGTCAGTACATAAGTCCATAAGTCAGTCCATAAGTCCATAAGTCAGTACATAAGTCGATAAGTCAGTCCATAAGTCCATAAGTCAGTACATAAGTCGATAAGTCAGTCCATAAGTCCATATGTCAGTACATAAGTCAGTACATAAGTCCATAAGTCAGTACATAAGTCCATAAGTCAGTCCATAAGTCCATATGTCAGTCCATAAGTCAGTACATAAGTCCATAAGTCAGTACATAAGTCCATAAGTCAGTACATAAGTCCATAAATCAGCACAATAATTGCATAAATCAGCACAATAAATCCATAAATCAGCAAATAGAAGTCCATAAATCAGCACAATAAATCCATAAATCAGCACAATAAATCCATCAATCAGCACAATAAATCCATAAATCAGCACAATAAATCCATAAATCAGCACAATAAATCCATAAATCAGCACAATAAATCCATAAATCAGCACAATAAATCCATAAATCAGCACAATAAATCCATAAATTAGCACAATAAGTCCATAAATCAGCACAATAAGTCCATAAATCACCACAATAAGTCCATAAATCAGCACAATAAATCCATAAATCAGCAAATATAAGTCCATAAATCAGCACAATAAATCCATAAATCAGCACAATAAGTCCATAAATCAGCACAATAAATCCATAAATCACCACAATAAATCCATAAATCAGCACAATAAATCCATAAATCAGCACAATAAATCCATAAATCAGCACAATAAATCCATAAATTAGCACAATAAGTCCATAAATCAGCACAATAAGTCCATAAATCACCACAATAAGTCCATAAATCAGCACAATAAATCCATAAATCAGCAAATATAAGTCCATAAATCAGCACAATAAATCCATAAATCAGCACAATAAGTCCATAAATCAGCACAATAAATCCATAAATCACCACAATAAATCCATAAATCACCACAATAAGTCCATAAATCAGCACAATAAATCACCAAATATAAGTCCATAAATCAGCACAATAAATCACCAAATA
The DNA here is from genome assembly GCF_036934945.1 of Oncorhynchus masou masou. Taxonomy (NCBI): domain Eukaryota; kingdom Metazoa; phylum Chordata; class Actinopteri; order Salmoniformes; family Salmonidae; genus Oncorhynchus; species Oncorhynchus masou. The sequence goes on from NW_027012861.1 coordinate 10,836, forward strand.
TAAGTCCATAAATCAGCACAATAATTCCATCAATCGGTAGAGAAGGATGCAGGTCCTGGTGCAAAAACTGCAGCCGTGGCTTAAAAAGTCCAGTACAAAATAGTATGTATGTCCCCTAGTATATAAGTATGTCCATTCGTCAGTATAGAAAGTACATAAAAAACCAGTACAAAAAGTAATTAAGTCCAAGTATCTGAAGGCCTCTATCATTTTCTCCAATTTCTGGGCTCTACAAACCGGGGGGTTCGAGGCCTGGTTGCTGATTGGCTGAAAGCCGTGGTATATCAGACCGTATTCTATGGGTATGACAAAACAATATATGTTTACTGGTCTAATTAGGTTGGTAACCAGTTTATAATAGCAATAAGGCACCTTGTGGGTTTGTGGTATATCACCAATATATCACGGCTAGGGATTGTATCGAGGCTGTATTGCTTAAGAACAGCCCTTACACATGGTATATAGGCCATATACCACACTTCCTCTGTTGTTGTTGTTGTTGTTGTTGTTGCTTTAACTATATTCTCACCTGAAAGCCTCGATCAGACTCTCCACCTTCTGGGCCTCCCCCTGGACTTTAATCTGGGCCTGGAACTTCCTGAGGGCATCGTCGAGATCCATCCCTGAGAAGTCCAACTCATCTACCACACAACTGGGCAGGGAGAGGAGAGAGGATTAAACCCTAAGCCTAAACCTAAACCTAAACTTAAACCTGGACAGGGAGAGGAGAGAGGATTAAACCCTAAGCCTAAACCTAAACTTAAACCTGGACAGGGAGAGGAGAGAGGATTAAACCCTAACCCTAAACCTAAACTTAAACCTGGACAGGGAGAGGAGAGAGGATTAAACCCTAAGCCTAAACTTAAACTTAAACCTGGGCAGGGAGAAGAGAGAGGATTAAACCCTAAACCTAAACCTAAACTTAAACCTGGGCAGGGAGAGGAGAGAGGATTAACACTGAAACTAAACTTAAACCTGGACAGGGAGAAGAGAGAGGATTAAAACCTAAACCTAAACTTAAATTTAAACCTGGACAGGGAGAGGAGAGAGGATTAAACCTGAAACTAAACTTAAACTTAAACCTGGGCAGGGAGAGGAGAGAGGATTAACCCTGAAACTAACTTAAACCTGGACAGGGAGAAGAGAGAGGATTAACCCTAAAGCTAAACTTAAACCTGGGCAGGGAGAGGAGAGAGGATTAAACCCTAAAACTAAACTTGAACTTAAACCTGGGCAGGGAGAGGAGAGATGATTAACCCTAAACCTAAACCTAAACTTAAACCTGGACAGGGAGAGGAGAGAGGATTAAACCCTAAACCTAAACCTAAACTTAAACCTGGACAGGGAGAGGAGAGAGGATTAACCCTAAGCCTAAACCTAAACTTAAACCTGGACAGGGAGAGGAGAGGATTAAACCCTAAGCCTAAACCTAAACTTAAATCTGGACAGGGAGAAGAGAGAGGATTAAACCCTAAGCCTAAACCTAAACTTAAATCTGGACAGGGAGAAGAGAGAGGATTAAACCCTAAAACTAAACTTAAACCTGGACAGGGAGAGGAGAGAGGATTAAACCCTAAGCCTAAACCTAAACTTAAATCTGGACAGGGAGAAGAGAGAGGATTAAACCCTAAAACTAAACTTAAACCTGGGCAGGGAGAAGAGAGAGGATTAACCCTAAGCCTAAACCTAAACTTAAACCTGGACAGGGAGAAGAGAGAGGATTAACCCTAAACCTAAACCTAAACTTAAATCTGGACAGGGAGAGGAGAGAGGATTAAACCCTAAGCCTAAACCTAAACTTAAACCTGGACAGGGAGAAGAGAGAGGATTAACCCTAAACCTAAACTTAAACCTGGACAGGTAGAGGAGAGAGGATTAAACCCTAAACCTAAACCTAAACTTAAATCTGGACAGGGAGAGGAGAGAGGATTAAACCCTAAGCCTAAACCTAAACTTAAATCTGGGCAGGGAGAAGAGAGAGGATTAACCCTAAACCTAAACTTAAACTTAAACCTGGGCAGGGAAAAGAGAGAGGATTAAACCCTAAACCTAAACCTAAATTTAAACCTGGACAGGGAGAAGAGAGAGGATTAACCCTAAAACTAAACTTGAACTTAAACCTGGGCAGGGAGAGGAGAGAGGATTAAACCGTAAGCCTAAACCTAAACTTAAACCTGGACAGGGAGAGAGAGAGGATTAACCCTAAACCTAAACTTAAACCTGGACAGGGAGAAGAGAGAGGATTAACCCTAAACCTAAACTTAAACCTGGACAGGGAGAAGAGAGAGGATTAACCCTAAACCTAAACTTAAACCTGGGCAGGGAGAGGAGAGAGGATTAAACCCTAAACCTAAACCTAAACTTAAACCTGGGCAGGGAGAAGAGAGAGGATTAAACCCTAAACCTAAACTTAAACCTGGGCAGGGAGAAGAGAGAGGATTAACCCTAAGCCTAAACCTAAACTTAAACCTGGACAGGGAGAAGAGAGAGGATTAACCCTAAACCTAAACCTAAACTTAAATCTGGACAGGGAGAGGAGAGAGGATTAAACCCTAAGCCTAAACCTAAACTTAAACCTGGACAGGGAGAAGAGAGAGGGATTAACCCTAAACCTAAACTTAAACCTGGACAGGGAGAGGAGAGGATTAAACCCTAAACCTAAACCTAAACTTAAATCTGGACAGGGAGAGGAGAGAGGATTAAACCCTAAGCCTAAACCTAAACTTTAAATCTGGACAGGGAGAAGAAAGAGGATTAAACCCTAAGCCTAAACCTAAACTTAAATCTGGACAGGGAGAGGAGAGAGGATTAAACCCTAAGCCTAAACCTAAACTTAAATCTGGGCAGGGAGAAGAGAGAGGATTAACCCTAAACCTAAACTTAAACTTAAACCTGGGCAGGGAAAAGAGAGAGGATTAAACCCTAAACCTAAACCTAAATTTAAACCTGGACAGGGAGAAGAGAGAGGATTAACCCTAAAACTAAACTTGAACTTAAACCTGGGCAGGGAGAGGAGAGAGGATTAAACCGTAAGCCTAAACCTAAACTTAAACCTGGACAGGGAGAAGAGAGAGGATTAACCCTAAACCTAAACTTAAACCTGGACAGGGAGAAGAGAGAGGATTAACCCTAAACCTAAACTTAAACCTGGACAGGGAGAAGAGAGAGGATTAACCCTAAACCTAAACTTAAACTTAAACCTGGGCAGGGAGAGGAGAGAGGATTAACCCTAAAACTAAACTTAAACCTGGACAGGGAGAAGAGAGAGGATTAACCCTAAACCTAAACTTAAACCTGGGCAGGGAGAGGAGAGAGGATTAAACCCTAAACCTGAACTTAAACTTAAACCTGGGCAGGGAGAGGAGAGAGGATTAACCCTAAACCTTAACCTAAACTTAAACCTGGACAGGGAGAAGAGAGAGGATTAACCCTAAACCTAAACTTAAACCTGGGCAGGGAAAAGAGAGAGGATTAAACCCTAAACCTATACCTAAATTTAAACCTGGACAGGGAGAAGAGAGAGGATTAACCCTAAAACTAAACTTGAACTTAAACCTGGGCAGGGAGAGGAGAGAGGATTAAACCCTAAGCCTAAACCTAAACTTAAACCTGGACAGGGAGAAGAGAGAGGATTAACCCTAAACCTAAACTTAAACCTGGACATGGAGAAGAGAGAGGATTAACAATAAACCTAAACTTAAACCTGGACAGGGAGAAGAGAGAGGATTAATCCTAAACCTAAACTTAAACTTAAACCTGGGCAGGGAGAGGAGAGAGGATTAACCCTAAAACTAAACTTAAACCTGGGCAGGGAGAGGAGAGAGGATTAAACCCTGAAACTAACTTAAACCTGGACAGGGAGAAGAGAGAGGATTAACCCTAAAGCTAAACTTAAACCTGGGCAGGGAGAGGAGAGAGGATTAAACCCTAAAACTAAACTTGAACTTAAACCTGGGCAGGGAGAGGAGAGACGATTAACCCTAAACCTAAACCTAAACTTAAACCTGGACAGGGAGAGGAGAGAGGATTAAACCCTAAACCTAAACCTAAACTTAAACCTGGACAGGGAGAGGAGAGAGGATTAACCCTAAGCCTAAACCTAAACTTAAACCTGGACAGGGAGAGGAGAGAGGATTAAACCCTAAGCCTAAACCTAAACTTAAATCTGGACAGGGAGAAGAGAGAGGATTAAACCCTAAGCCTAAACCTAAACTTAAATCTGGACAGGGAGAAGAGAGAGGATTAAACCCTAAAACTAAACTTAAACCTGGACAGGGAGAGGAGAGAGGATTAAACCCTAAACCTAAACCTAAACTTAAATCTGGAAAGGGAGAGGAGAGAGGATTAAACCCTAAGCCTAAACCTAAACTTTAAATCTGGACAGGGAGAAGAAAGAGGATTAAACCCTAAGCCTAAACCTAAACTTAAATCTGGGCAGGGAGAAGAGAGAGGATTAACCCTAAACCTAAACTTAAACTTAAACCTGGGCAGGGAAAAGAGAGAGGATTAAACCCTAAACCTAAACCTAAATTTAAACCTGGACAGGGAGAAGAGAGAGGATTAACCCTAAAACTAAACTTGAACTTAAACCTGGGCAGGGAGAGGAGAGAGGATTAAACCGTAAGCCTAAACCTAAACTTAAACATGGACAGGGAGAAGAGAGAGGATTAACCCTAAACCTAAACTTAAACCTGGACAGGGAGAAGAGAGAGGATTAACCCTAAACCTAAACTTAAACCTGGACAGGGAGAAGAGAGAGGATTAACCCTAAGCCTAAACCTAAACTTAAACCTGGACAGGGAGAAGAGAGAGGATTAACCCTAAACCTAAACTTAAACCTGGACAGGGAGAAGAGAGAGGATTAAACCCTAAACCTAAACCTAAACTTAAACCTGGGCAGGGAGAAGAGAGAGGATTAACCCTAAGCCTAAACCTAAACTTAAACCTGGACAGGGAGAAGAGAGAGGATTAACCCTAAACCTAAACCTAAACTTAAATCTGGACAGGGAGAGGAGAGAGGATTAAACCCTAAGCCTAAACCTAAACTTAAACCTGGACAGGGAGAAGAGAGAGGATTAACCCTAAACCTAAACTTAAACCTGGACAGGGAGAGGAGAGAGGATTAAACCCTAAACCTAAACCTAAACTTAAATCTGGACAGGGAGAGGAGAGAGGATTAAACCCTAAGCCTAAACCTAAACTTTAAATCTGGACAGGGAGAAGAAAGAGGATTAAACCCTAAGCCTAAACCTAAACTTAAATCTGGACAGGGAGAGGAGAGAGGATTAAACCCTAAGCCTAAACCTAAACTTAAATCTGGGCAGGGAGAAGAGAGAGGATTAACCCTAAACCTAAACTTAAACTTAAACCTGGGAAGGGAAAAGAGAGAGGATTAAACCCTAAACCTAAACCTAAATTTAAACCTGGACAGGGAGAAGAGAGAGGATTAACCCCTAAAACTAAACTTGAACTTAAACCTGGGCAGGAGAGGGAGAGGATTAAACCGTAAGCCTAAACCTAAACTTAAACCTGGACAGGGAGAAGAGAGAGGATTAACCCTAAACCTAAACTTAAACCTGGACAGGGGAAGAGAGAGGTTAACCCTAAACCTAAACTTAAACCTGGACAGGGAGAAGAGAGAGGATTAACCCTAAACCTAAACTTAAACTTAAACCTGGGCAGGGAGAGGAGAGAGGATTAACCCTAAAACTAAACTTAAACCTGGACAGGGAGAAGAGAGAGGATTAACCCTAAACCTAAACTTAAACCTGGGCAGGGTGAGGAGAGAGGATTAAACCCCTAAACCTGAACTTAAACTTAAACCTGGGCAGGGAGAGGAGAGAGGATTAACCCTAAACCTTAACCTAAACTTAAACCTGGACAGGGAGAAGAGAGGATTAACCCTAAACCTAAACTTAAACCTGGGCAGGGAAAAGAGAGAGGATTAAACCCTAAACCTATACCTAAATTTAAAACCTGGACAGGGAGAAAGAGAGGATTAACCCTAAAACTAAACTTGAACTTAAACCTGGGCAGGGAGAGGGAGAAAGGATTAAACCCTAAGCCTAAGCCTAAACTTAAACCTGGACAGGGGAAGAGAGGATTAACCTAAACCTAAACTTAAACCTGGACAGGGAGAAGAGAGAGGATTAACCCTAAACCTAAACTTAAACCTGGACAGGGAGAAGAGAGAGGATTAATCCTAAACCTAAACTTAAACTTAAACCTGGGCAGGGGAGAGGAGAGAGGATTAACCCTAAAACTAAACTTAAACCTGGACAGGGAGAAGAGAGAGGATTAACCCCTAAACCTAAACTTAAACCTGGGCAGGGGAGAGGAGAGAGGATTAAACCCTGAAACTAACTTAAACCTGGACAGGGGAGAAGAGAGAGGATTAACCCTAAAGCTAAACTTAAACCTGGGCAGGAGAGGAGAGAGGGATTAAACCCTAAAACTAAACTTGAACTTAAACCTGGGCAGGGAGAGGAGAGACAAATTAACCCTAAACCCTAGGCCTAAGCTTAGGCCTGGACGGGGAGGAGAGGGTTAGGCCTAGGCCTAAACCTAAACTTAAACCTGGACAGGGGAGAGGGAGAGGATTAACCCTAAGCCTAAACCTAAACTTAAACCTGGACAGGGAGAGGAGAGAGGATTAAACCCTAAGCCTAAACCTAAACTTAAATCTGGACAGGGAGAAGAGAGAGGATTAAACCCTAAGCCTAAACCTAAACTTAAATCTGGACAGGGAGAAGAGAGAGGATTAAACCCTAAAACTAAACTTAAACCTGGACAGGGAGAGGAGAGAGGATTAAACCCTAAACCTAAACCTAAACTTAAATCTGGACAGGGAGAGGAGAGAGGATTAACCCTAAACCTAAACTTAAACCTGGACAGGGAGAAGAGAGAGGATTAACCCTAAACCTAAACTTAAACCTGGACAGGGAGAAGAGAGAGGATTAACCCTAACCCTAAACCTAAACTTAAACCTGGACAGGGAGAAGAGAGAGGATTAAACCCTAAGCCTAAACCTAAACTTAAACCTGGACAGGGAGAAGAGAGAGGATTAACCCTAAACCTAAACTTAAACCTGGACAGGGAGAAGAGAGAGGATTAAACCCTAAACCTAAACCTAAACTTAAACCTGGGCAGGGAGAAGAGAGAGGATTAACCCTAAGCCTAAACCTAAA
>NW_027012862.1:0-18020 GCF_036934945.1 Oncorhynchus masou masou
CAGGATAACAGCTGGTGTATCTAACCTGACTACAGGGTAACAGTTGGTGTATCTAACCTGACTACAGCTACAGGGTAACAGTTGGTGTATCTAACCTGACTACAGCTACAGGGTAACAGTTGGTGCATCTAACCTGACTACAGGGTAACAGTTGGTGCATTCAACCTGACTACAGCTACAGGGTAACAGTTGGTGTATCTAACCTGACTACAGGGTAACAGTTGGTGTATCTAACCTGACTACAGGGTAAGAGTTGGTGTATCTAACCTGACTACAGGGTAACAGTTGGTGGGTATCTAACCTGACTACAGGGTAACAGTTGGTGTATCTAAGTACAGGGTAACAGTTGGTGTAGCTAACCTGACTACAGCTCGTGACAGCTGGTGAATCTTAACCGACCACAGGGTAACAGTTGGTGTATCTAACCTGACTACAGGGCAACAGTTGGTGTATCTAACCTGACTACAGGGTAACAGTTGGTGTAGCTAACCTGACTACAGCTACAGCGTGACAGGGTGAATCTAAAGGGTAACAGTTGGTGTATCTAACCTGACTACAGGGTACGCTGGTGTATCTAACCTGACTACAGGGTAACAGTTGGTGTATCTAACCTGACTACAGCTACAGGGTAACAGTTGATGTATCTAACCTGACTACAGCTACAGGGTACAGTTGATGTATCTAACCTGACTACAGGGTAACAGTTGACTACAGGGTAACAGTTGGTGTATCTAACCTGACTACAGGGTAACAGTTGGTGTATCTAACCTGACTACAGCTACAGGGTAACAGTTGATGTATCTAACCTGGACTACAGCTACAGGGTAACAGTTGGTGTATCTAACCTGACTACAGGGTAACAGTTGGTGTATCTAACCTGACTACAGGGTAACAGTTGGTAGCTAACCTGACAACTAGACTGACCTAACTGACACAGGGTAACAGTTGGTGTATCTAACCTGACTACAGGGTAACAGTTGGTGTATCTAACCTGACTACAGGGTAACAGTTGGTATAGCTAACCTGACTACAAAGCAGGGTAACTGAAGGTGGCACAGTTGGTGTATCTAACCTGACTACAGGGACAGTTGGCGTATCTAACCTGACTACAGCTACAGGGGTAACAGAAGGTATCTAACCTGACTACAGGGTAACAGTTGGTATAGCTAACCTGACTACAGCTACAGGGTAACAGTTGGTGTATCTAACCTGACTACAGGGTAACAGTTGGTGTATCTAACCTGACTACAGGGTAACAGTTGGTATAGCTAACCTGACTACAGCTACAGGGTAACAGTTGGTGTATCTAACCTGACTACAGGGTAACAGTTGGTGTATCTAACCTGACTACAGGGTAACAGTTGGTGTATCTAACCTGACTACAGGGTAACAGTTGGTGTATCTAACAGCTACAGGGTAACAGTTGGTGTATCTAACCTGACTACAGGGTAACAGTTGGTGTATCTAACCTGACTACAGCAGGGTAACAGGGCAACAGTTGGTGTATCTAACCTGACTACAGGGTAACAGTTGGTGTATCTAACCTGACTACAGCTACAGTGTAACAGTTGGTGTATCTAACCTGACTACAGGGTAACAGTTTGTATCTAACCTGACTACAGGGTAACAGTTGGTGAATCTAACCTGACTACAACAGTTGGTGTATCTAACCCTGACTACAGCTACAGGGTAACAGTTGGTGTATCTAACCTGACTACAGGGTAACAGTTGGTGTATCTAACCTGACTACAGGGTAACAGTTGGTGAATCTAACCTGACAGTTGGTGTATCTAAGACTACAGGGTAACAGTTGGTGTATCTAACCTGACTACAGCTACAGGGTAACAGTTGGTGTATCTAACCTGACTACAGCTACAGGGTGACAGTTGGTGTATCTAACCTGACTACAGCCACAGGGTAACAGTTGGTGTATCTAACCTGACAGCTACAGGGTAACAGTTGGTGTATCTAACCTGACTACAGGGTAACAGTTGGTGTAGCTCTAACCTGACTAGCTACAGGGTGACAGTTGGTGAATCTAAGCAAACTACAGGGTAACAGTTGGTGTATCTAACCTGACTACAGGGTAACAGTTGGTATATCTAACCTGACTACAGGGTAACAGTTGGTGTATCTAACCTGACTACAGCTAACAGTTGGTGTACAGACTACAGGTAACAGTTGGTATCTAACCTGACCACAGGGTAACAGTTGGTGTATCTAACCTGACTACAGCTACAGGGTAACAGTTGGTGAATCTAACCTGACTACAGGGTAACAGTTGGTGTATCTAACCTGACTACAGGGTAACAGTTGGTGTATCTAACCTGACTACAGCTACAGGGTAACAGTTGGTGTATCTAACCTGACTACAGGGTAACAGTTGGTGTATCTAACCTACTACAGGGTAACTAACCTGACTACAGCTACAGGGTAACAGTTGGTGTATCTCTAACAGGGTACAGTTGGTGACTACAGGGTAACAGTTGGTGTATCTAACCTGACTACAGGGTAACAGTTGGTGTATCTAACCTGACTAGACTACAGGGTAACAGTTGGTGTATCTAACCTGACTACAGCTACAGGGTAACAGTTGGTGTATCTAACCTGACTACAGGGTAACAGTTGGTGTATCTAACCTGACTACAGGGTAACAGTTGGTGTATCTAAGCTACAGGTAACAGTTGGTGTATCTAACCTGACTACAGTATCTAACCAGACTACAGGGTAACAGTTGGTGTATCTAACCTGACTACAGCTACAGGGTAACAGTTGGTGTATCTAACCTGACTACAGGGTAACAGTTGGTGTATCTAACCTGACTACAGGGTAACAGTTGGTGTAGCTAACCTGACTACAGCTACAGCGTGACAGCTGGTGAATCTAACCTGACTACAGGGTAACAGTTGGTGTATCTAACCTGACTACAGGGTAACAGTTGGTGTATCTAACCTGACTACACTACAGGGTAACATGTTAATATTCTAACCTGACTACAGGGTAACAGTTGGTGAATCTAACCTGACTACAGGGTAACAGTTGGTGTATCTAACCTGACTACAGGGTAACAGTTGGTGTATCTAACCTGACTACAGGGTAACAGTTGGTGTATCTAACCTGACTACAGCTACAGTGTAACAGTTGGTGTATCTAACCTGACTACAGGGTAACAGTTGGTGTATCTAACCTGACTACAGGGTAACAGTTGGTGTATCTAACCTGACTACAGGGTAACAGTTGGTGTATCTAACCTGACTACAGGGTAACAGTTGATGTATCTAACCTGACTACAGCTACAGGGTAACAGTTGGTGTATCTAACCTGACTACAGGGTAACAGTTGGTATAGCTAACCTGACTACAGCTACAGGGTAACAGTTGGTGTATCTAACCTGACTACAGGGTAACAGGGTAACAGTTGGTGTATCTAACCTGACTACAGCTACAGGGTAACAGTTGGTGTAGCTAACCTGACTACTACAGGGTAACAGTTGGTGTATCTAACCTGACTACAGGGTAACAGTTGGTGTATCTAACCTGACTACAACCAGACTACAGGGTAACAGCTGGTGTATCTAACCTGACTACAGGGTAACAGTTGGTGTATCTAACCTGACTACAGCTACAGGGTAACAGTTGGTGTATCTAACCTGACTACAGGGTAACAGTTGGTGTATCTAACCTGACTACAGGGTAACAGTTGGTGTATCTAACCTGACTACAGGGTAACAGTTGGTGTATCTAACCTGACTACAGGGTAACAGTTGGTGTATCTAACCTGACTACAGCTACAGGGGGTTGGTGTATCTAACCTGACTACAGGAGTAACAGTTGGTGTATCTAACCTGACTACAGCTACAGGTAACAGTTGGTGTATCTAACCTGACTACAGGGTAACAGTTGGTGTATCTAACCTGACTACAGGGTAACAGTTGGTGTATCTAACCTGACTACAGCTACAGTGTAACAGTTAGTGTATCTAACCTGACTACAGGGTAACAGTTGGTGTATCTAACCTGACTGACTACAGGGTAACAGTTGGTGTATCTAACCTGACTACAGCTACAGGGTAACAGTTGGTGTATCTAACCTGACTAGCTACAGGGTAACAGTTGGTGTATCTAACCTGACTACAGTGGGTAACAGCTGTGTATCTAACCTGACTACAGGGTAACAGTTGGTGTATCTAACCTGACTACAGGGTAACAGTTGGTGTATCTAACCTGACTACTGGGTAACAGTTGGTGTATCTAAGCTACAGGTAACAGTTGGTGAATCTAACCTGACTACAGGGTAACAGTTGGTGTATCTAACCTGACTACAGGGTAACAGTTGGTGTATCTAACCTGACTACAGGGTAACAGCTGGTGTATCTAACCTGACTACAGCTACAGGGTAACAGTTTGTGTATCTAACCTGACTACAGGGTAACAGTTGGTATAGCTAACCTGACTACAGCTACAGGGTAACAGTTGGTGTATCTAACCTGACTACAGGGTAACAGTTGGTGTATCTAACCTGACTACAGGGTAACAGTTGGTGTAGCTAACCTGACTACAGCTACAGGGTAACAGTTGGTGTATCTAACCTGACTACAGGGTAACAGTTGGTGTATCTAACCTGACTACAGGGTAACAGTTGGTGTATCTAACCTGACTACAGGGTAACAGTTGGTGTATCTAACCTGACTACAGTGGGTAGGTGACAGTTGGTGTATCTAACCTGACTACAGCCACAGGGTAACAGTTGGTGTATCTAACCTGACTACAGGGTAACAGTTGGTGTATCTAACCTGACTACAGGGTAACAGTTGGTGTCTAACAGCTACAGGGTAACAGTTGGTGTATCTAACCTGACTACAGGGTAACAGTTGGTGTATCTAACCTGACTACAGGGTAACAGTTGGTGTATCTAACCAGACTACAGGGTAACAGTTGGTATCTTAACCTGACTACAGTAACAGTTGGTGTATCTAACCTGACTACAGCTACAGTGTAACAGTTGGTGTATCTAACCTGACTACAGGGTAACAGTTGGTGTATCTAACCTGACTACAGCTACAGTGTAACAGTTGGTGTATCTAACCTGACTACAGGGTAACAGTTGTGTATCTAACCAGACTACAGGGTAACAGTTGGTGTATCTAACCTGACTACAGCTACAGTGTAACAGTTGGTGTATCTAACCTGACTAGGGTAACAGTTGGTGAATCTAACCTGACTACAGGGTAACAGTTGGTGTATCTAACCTGACTACAGCTACAGGGTAACAGTTGGTGTATCTAACCTGACTACAGGGTAACAGTTGGTGTATCTAACCTGACTACAGGGTAACAGTTGGTATAGCTAACCTGACTACAGCTACAGGGTAACAGTTGGTGTATCTAACCTGACTACAGGGTAACAGTTGGTATAGCTAACCTGACTACAGCTACAGGGTAACAGTTGGTGTATCTAACCTGACTACAGGGTAACAGTTGGTGTATCTAACCTGACTACAGCTACAGGGTAACAGTTGGTGTATCTAACCTTGACTACAGGGTAACAGTTGATGTATCTAACCTGACTACAGGGTAACAGTTGGTGTATCTAACCTGACTACAGGCTACAGGTAACAGTTGGTGTATCTAACCTGACTACAGGGTAACAGTTGGTGTATCTAACCTGACTACAGGGTAACAGTTGGTGAATCTAACTGACTACAGCTACAGGGTAACAGTTGGTGTATCTAACCTGACTACAGGGTAACAGTTGGTGTATCTAACCTGACTACAGGGTAACAGTTGGTATATCTAACCTGACTACAGGGTAACAGTTGGTGTATCTAACCTGACTACAGGGTAACAGTTGGTGAATCTAACCTGACTACAGGGTAACAGTTGGTATATCTAACCTGACTACAGGGTAACAGTTGGTGTATCTAACCTGACTACAGGGTAACAGTTGGTGTATCTAACCTGACTACAGCTACAGGGTAACAGTTGGTGTATCTAACCTGACTACAGGGTAACAGTTGGTGTATCTAACCTGACTACAGGGTAACAGTTGGTGTATCTAACCTGACTACAGGGTAACAGTTGGTGTATCTAACCTGACTACAGCTACAGGGTGACAGTTGGTGTATCTAACCTGACTACAGCCACAGGGTAACAGTTGGTGTATCTAACCTGACTACAGCCACAGGGTAACAGTTGGTATAGCTAACCTGACTACAGCTACAGGGTAACAGTTGGTGTATCTAACCTGACTACAGGGTAACAGTTGGTGTATCTAACCTGACTACAGGGTAACAGTTGGTGTATCTAACCTGACTACAGGGTAACAGTTGGTGTATCTAACCTGACTACAGGGTAACAGTTGGTGTATCTAACCTGACTACAGGGTAACAGTTGGTGTATCTAACCTGACTACAGGGTAACAGTTGGTGTATCTAACCTGACTACAGCTACAGGGTAACAGCTGGTGTATCTAATCAGGGTAACAGTTGACTATCTAACTACAGGGTAACAGTTGGTGTATCTAACCTGACTACAGGGTAACAGTTGGTGTATCTAACCTGACTACAGGGTAACAGTTGGTGTATCTAACCTGACCACAGGGTAACAGTTGGTGTATCTAACCTGACTACAGCTACAGGGTAACAGTTGGTGTATCTAACCTGACTACAGGGTAACAGTTGGTGTATCTAACCTGACTACAGGGTAACAGTTGGTGTATCTAACCTGACTACAGCTACAGGGTAACAGTTGGTGTATCTAAGACTACAGGGTAACAGTTGGTGTATCTAACCTGACTACAGGGTAACAGTTGGTGTATCTAACCTGACTACAGGGTAACAGTTGGTGTATCTAACCTGACTACAGGGTAACAGTTGGTGTATCTAACCTGACTACAGGGTAACAGTTGGTGTATCTAACCTGACTACAGGGTAAGAGTTGGTGTATCTAACCTGACTACAGGGTAACAGCTGGTGTATCTAACCTGACTACAGGGTAACAGTTGGTGTATCTAACCTGACTACAGGGTAACAGTTGGTGTATCTAACCTGACTACAGGGTAACAGTTGGTGTATCTAACCTGACTACAGCTACAGGGTAACAGTTGGTGTATCTAACCTGACTACAGGGTAACAGTTGGTGTATCTAACCTGACTACAGGGTAACAGTTGGTGTATCTAACCTGACTACAGGGTAACAGTTGGTGTATCTAACCTGACTACAGGGTAACAGTTGGTGTATCTAACCTGACTACAGCTACAGGGTAACAGTTGGTGTATCTAACCTGACTACAGCTACAGGGTAACAGTTGGTGTATCTAACCTGACTACAGGGTAACAGTTGGTGTATCTAACCTGACTACAGGGTAACAGTTGGTGTATCTAACCTGACTACAGCTACAGGGTAACAGTTGGTGTATCTAACCTGACTACAGGGTAACAGTTGGTGTATCTAACCTGACTACAGGGTAACAGTTGGTGTATCTAACCTGACTACAGGGTAACAGTTGGTGTATCTAACCTGACTACAGCTACAGGGTAACTATCTAACCTGACTACAGGGTAACAGTTGGTGTATCTAACCTGACTACAGGGTAACAGTTGGTGTATCTAACCTGACTACAGCTACAGGGTAACAGTTGGTGTATCTAACCTGACTACAGGGTAACAGTTGGTGTATCTAACCTGACTACAGGGTAACAGTTGGTGTATCTAACCTGAGCTACAGGGTAACAGTTGGTGTATCTAACCTGACTACACAGGGTAACAGTTGGTGTATCTAACCTGACTACAGGGTAACAGTTGGTGTATCTAACCTGACTACAGGGTAACAGTTGGTGTATCTAACCTGACTACAGGTAACAGTTGGTGTATCTAACAGCTGGTGTATCTAACCTGACTACAGGGTAACAGTTGGTGTATCTAACCTGACTACAGGGTAACAGTTGGTGTATCTAACCTGACTACAGGGTAACAGTTGGTGTATCTAACCTGACTACAGGGTAACAGTTGGTGTATCTAACCTGACTACAGGGTAACAGTTGGTGTATCTAACCTGACTACAGGGTAACAGTTGGTGTATCTAACCTGACTACAGCTACAGGGTAACAGTTGGTGTATCTAACCTGACTACAGGGTAACAGTTGGTGTATCTAACCTGACAGCACAGGGTAACAGTTGGTGTATCTAACCTGACTACAGCTACAGGGTAACAGTTGGTGTATCTAACCTGACTACAGGGTAACAGTTGGTGTATCTAACCTGACTACAGGTAACAGTTGGTGTATCTAACCTGACTACAGCTACAGGGTAACAGTTGGTGTATCTAACCTGACTACAGGGTAACAGTTGGTGTATCTAACCTGACTACAGGGTAACAGTTGGTGTATCTAACCTGACTACAGGGTAACAGTTGGTGTATCTAACCTGACTACAGGGTAACAGTTGGTGTATCTAACCTGACTACAGGGTAACAGTTGGTGTATCTAACCTGACTACAGCTACAGGGTAACAGTTGGTGTATCTAACCTGACTACAGGGTAACAGTTGGTGTATCTAACCTGACTACAGGGTAACAGTTGGTGTATCTAACCTGACTACAGGGTAACAGTTGGTGTATCTCTAACAGGGTAACAGTTGGTGTATCTAACCAGACTACAGGGTAACAGTTGGTGTATCTAACCTGACTACAGGGTAACAGTTGGTGTATCTAACCTGACTACAGGGTAACAGTTGGTGTATCTAACCTGACTACAGGGTAACAGTTGGTGTATCTAACCTGACTACAGGGTAACAGTTGGTGTATCTAACCTGACTACAGGGTAACAGTTGGTGTATCTAACCTACAGGGTAACAGTTGGTGTATCTAACCTGACTACAGGGTAACAGTTGGTGTATCTAACCTGACTAACAGGGTAACAGTTGGTATCTAAGCTACAGGGTAACAGTTGGTGTATCTAACCTGACTACAGGGTAACAGTTGGTGTATCTAACCTGACTACAGGGTAACAGTTGGTGTATCTAACCTGACTACAGTAACTACAGGGTAACAGTTGGTGTACAGGGTAACAGTTGGTGTATCTAACCTGACTACAGGGTAACAGTTGGTGTATCTAACCTGACTACAGGGTAACAGTTGGTGTATCTAACCTGACTACACTACAGGGTAACAGTTGGTGTATCTAACCTGACTACAGGGTAACAGTTGGTGTATCTAACCTGACTACAGCTACAGGGTAACAGTTGGTGTATCTAACCTGACTACAGGGTAACAGTTGGTGTATCTAACCTGACTACAGCTACAGTGTAACAGCTACAGGGTAACAGTTGGTGTATCTAACCTGACTACAGGGTAACAGTTGGTGTATCTAACCTGACTACAGGGTAACAGTTGGTATCTAATCTAACAGGGTAACAGTTGGTGTATCTAACCTGACTACAGGGTAACAGTTGGTGTATCTAACCTGACTACAGGGTAACAGTTGGTGTATCTAACCTGACTACAGCTACAGGGTAACAGTTGGTGTATCTAACCTGACTACACTACAGGGTAACAGTTGGTGTATCTAACCTGACTACAGGGTAACAGTTGGTGTATCTAACCTGACTACAGGGTAACAGTTGGTGTATCTAACCTGACTACAGGGTAACAGTTGGTGTATCTAACCTGACTACAGGGTAACAGTTGGTGTATCTAACCTACAGGGTAACAGTTGGTGTATCTAACCTGACTACAGGGTAACAGTTGGTGTATCTAACCTGACTACAGGGTAACAGTTGGTGTATCTAACCTGACTACAGGGTAACAGTTGGTGTATCTAACCTGACTACAGGGTAACAGTTGGTGTATCTAACCTGACTACAGGGTAACAGTTGGTGTATCTAACCTGACTACAGGGTAACAGTTGGTGTATCTAACCTGACTACAGGGTAACAGTTGGTGTATCTAACCTGACTACAGGGTAACAGTTGGTGTATCTAACCTGACTACAGGGTAACAGTTGGTGTATCTAACCTGACTACAGCTACAGGGTAACAGTTGGTGTATCTAACCTGACTACAGGGTAACAGTTGGTGTATCTAACCTGACTACAGGGTAACAGTTGGTGTATCTAACCTGACTACAGGGTAACAGTTGGTGTATCTAACCTGACTACAGCTACAGGGTAACAGTTGGTGTATCTAACCTGACTACAGGGTAACAGTTGGTGTATCTAACCTGACTACAGGGTAACAGTTGGTGTATCTAACCTGACTACAGGGTAACAGTTGGTGTATCTAACCTGACTACAGGGTAACAGTTGGTGTATCTAACCTGACTACAGCTACAGGGTAACAGTTGGTGTATCTAACCTGACTACAGGGTAACAGTTGGTGTATCTAACCTGACTACAGGGTAACAGTTGGTGTATCTAACCTGACTACAGGGTAACAGTTGGTGTATCTAACCTGACTACAGGGTAACAGTTGGTGTATCTAACCTGAGGGTAACAGTTGGTGTATCTAACCTGACTACACTACAGGGTAACAGTTGGTGTATCTAACCTGACTACAGGGTAACAGTTGGTGTATCTAACCTGACTACAGGGTAACAGTTGGTGTATCTAACCTGACTACAGGGTAACAGTTGGTGTATCTAACCTGACTACAGGGTAACAGTTGGTGTATCTAACCTGACTACAGGGTAACAGTTGGTGTATCTAACCTGACTACAGGGTAACAGTTGGTGTATCTAACCTGACTACAGGGTAACAGTTGGTGTATCTAACCTGACTACAGGGTAACAGTTGGTGTATCTAACCTGACTACAGGGTAACAGTTGGTGTATCTAACCTGACTACAGGGTAACAGTTGGTGTATCTAACCTGACTACAGGGTAACAGTTGGTGTATCTAACCTGACTACAGGGTAACAGTTGGTGTATCTAACCTGACTACAGGGTAACAGTTGGTGTATCTAACCTGACTACAGCTACAGGGTAACAGTTGGTGTATCTAACCTGACTACAGGGTAACAGTTGGTGTATCTAACCTGACTACAGGGTAACAGTTGGTGTATCTAACCTGACTACAGGGTAACAGTTGGTGTATCTAACCTGACTACAGGGTAACAGTTGGTGTATCTAACCTGACTACAGGGTAACAGTTGGTGTATCTAACCTGACTACAGCTACAGGGTAACAGTTGGTGTATCTAACCTGACTACAGGGTAACAGTTGGTGTATCTAACCTGACTACAGGGTAACAGTTGGTGTATCTAACCTGACTACAGGGTAACAGTTGGTGTATCTAACCTGACTACAGGGTAACAGTTGGTGTATCTAACCTGACTACAGCTACAGGGTAACAGTTGGTGTATCTAACCTGACTACAGGGTAACAGTTGGTGTATCTAACCTGACTACAGGGTAACAGTTGGTGTATCTAACCTGGGTAACAGTTGGTGTATCTAACCTGAGCTACAGGGTAACAGTTGGTGTATCTAACCTGACTACAGGGTAACAGTTGGTGTATCTAACCTGACTACAGGGTAACAGTTGGTGTATCTAACCTGACTACAGGGTAACAGTTGGTGTATCTAACCTGACTACAGGGTAACAGTTGGTGTATCTAACCTGACTACAGGGTAACAGTTGGTGTATCTAACCTGACTACAGCTACAGGGTAACAGTTGGTGTATCTAACCTGACTACAGGGTAACAGTTGGTGTATCTAACCTGACTACAGGGTAACAGTTGGTGTATCTAACCTGACTACAGGGTAACAGTTGGTGTATCTAACCTGACTACAGTATCTAACCTAACTACAGGGTAACAGTTGGTGTATCTAACCTGATACAGGGTAACCTGTATCTAACCTGACTACAGGGTAACAGTTGGTGTATCTAACCTGACTACAGGGTAACAGTTGGTATCTATCTAACCTGACTACAGGGTAACAGTTGGTGTATCTAACCTGACTACAGGGTAACAGTTGGTGTATCTAACCTGACTACAGGGTAACAGTTGGTGTATCTAACCTGACTACAGGGTAACAGTTGGTGTATCTAACCTGACTACAGGGTAACAGTTGGTGTATCTAACCTGACTACAGGGTAACAGTTGGTGTATCTAACCTGACTACAGCTACAGGGTAACAGTTGGTGTATCTAACCTGACTACAGGGTAACAGTTGGTGTATCTAACCTGACTACAGGGTAACAGTTGGTGTATCTAACCTGACTACAGGGTAACAGTTGGTGTATCTAACCAGACTACAGGGTAACAGTTGGTGTATCTAACCTGACTACAGGGTAACAGTTGGTGTATCTAACCTGACTACAGGGTAACAGTTGGTGTATCTAACCTGACTACAGGGTAACAGTTGGTGTATCTAACCTGACTACAGGGTAACAGTTGGTGTATCTAACCTGACTACAGGGTAACAGTTGGTGTATCTAACCTGACACAGTTGGTGTATCTAACCTGACTACAGGGTAACAGTTGGTGTATCTAACCTGACTACAGGGTAACAGTTGGTGTATCTAACCTGACTACAGGGTAACAGTTGGTGTATCTAACCTGACTACAGGGTAACAGTTGGTGTATCTAACCTGACTACAGGGTAACAGTTGGTGTATCTAACCTGACTACAGGGTAACAGTTGGTGTATCTAACCTGACTACAGTTGGTATCTAACCTGACTACAGGGTAACAGTTGGTGTATCTAACCTGACTACAGGGTAACAGTTGGTGTATCTAACCTGACTACAGGGTAACAGTTGGTGTATCTAACCTGACTACAGGGTAACAGTTGGTGTATCTAACCTGACTACAGGGTAACAGTTGGTGTATCTAACCTGACTACAGGGTAACAGGGTAACAGTTGGTGTATCTAACCTGACTACAGCTACAGGGTAACAGTTGGTGTATCTAACCTGACCACAGGGTAACAGTTGGTGTATCTAACCTGACTACAGCTACAGGGTAACAGTTGGTGTATCTAACCTGACTACAGGGTAACAGTTGGTGTATCTAACCTGACTACAGGGTAACAGTTGGTGTATCTAACCTGACTACAGGGTAACAGTTGGTGTATCTAACCTGACTACAGGGTAACAGTTGGTGTATCTAACCTGACTACAGCTACAGGGTAACAGTTGGTGTATCTAACCTGACTACAGGGTAACAGTTGGTGTATCTAACCTGACTACAGGGTAACAGTTGGTGTATCTAACCTGACTACAGCTACAGGGTAACAGTTGGTGTATCTAACCTGACTACAGGGTAACAGTTGGTGTATCTAACCTGTATCTAACCAGACTACAGGGTAACAGTTGGTGTATCTAACCTGACTACAGGGTAACAGTTGGTGTATCTAACCTGACTACAGGGTAACAGTTGGTGTATCTAACCTGACTACAGGGTAACAGTTGGTGTATCTAACCTGACTACAGGGTAACAGTTGGTGTATCTAACCTGACTACAGCTACAGGGTAACAGTTGGTGTATCTAATACAGGGTAACAGTTGGTGTATCTAACCTGACTACAGGGTAACAGTTGGTGTATCTAACCTGACTACAGCTACAGGGTAACAGTTGGTGTATCTAACCTGACTACAGGGTAACAGTTGGTGTATCTAACCTGACTAACAGTGTATCTAACCTGACTACAGGGTAACAGTTGGTGTATCTAACCTGACTACAGGGTAACAGTTGGTGTATCTAACCTGACTACAGCTACAGGGTAACAGTTGGTGTATCTAACCTGACTACAGCTACAGGGTAACAGTTGGTGTATCTAACCTGACTACAGGGTAACAGTTGGTGTATCTAACCTGACTACAGGGTAACAGTTGGTGTATCTAACCTGACTACAGGGTAACAGTTGGTGTATCTAACCTGACTACAGCTACAGGGTAACAGTTGGTGTATCTAACCTGACTACAGGGTAACAGTTGGTGTATCTAACCTGACTACAGCTACAGGGTAACAGTTGGTATCTAACCTGACTAACAGGGTAACAGTTGGTGTATCTAACCTGACTACAGGGTAACAGTTGGTGTATCTAACCTGACTACAGGGTAAGAGTTGGTGTATCTAACCTGACTACAGGGTAACAGTTGGTGTATCTAACCTGACTACAGGGTAACAGTTGGTGTATCTAACCTGACTACAGGGTAACAGTTGGTGTATCTAACCTGACTACAGGGTAACAGTTGGTGTATCTAACCTGACTACAGGGTAACAGTTGGTGTATCTAACCTGACTACAGGGTAACAGTTGGTGTATCTAACCTGACTACAGCTACAGGGTAACAGTTGGTGTATCTAACCTGACTACAGGGTAACAGTTGGTATAGCTAACCTGACTACAGCTACAGGGTAACAGTTGGTGTATCTAACCTGACTACAGGGTAACAGTTGGTATAGCTAACCTGACTACAGCTACAGGGTAACAGTTGGTGTATCTAACCTGACTACAGGGTAACAGTTGGTGTATCTAACCTGACTACAGGGTAACAGTTGGTATATCTAACCTGAGCTACAGGGTAACAGTTGGTGTATCTAACCTGACTACAGGGTAACAGTTGGTATAGCTAACCTGACTACAGCTACAGGGTAACAGTTGGTGTATCTAACCTGACTACAGGGTAACAGTTGGTGTATCTAACCTGACTACAGCTACAGTTTGGTAACAGTTGGTGTATCTAACCTGACTACAGGGTAACAGTTGGTGTATCTAACCTGACTACAGGGTAACAGTTGGTGTATCTAACCTGACTACAGCTACAGGGTAACAGTTGGTGTATCTAACCTGACTACAGGGTAACAGTTGGTGTATCTAACCTGACTACAGGGTAACAGTTGGTGTATCTAACCTGAGAGTTGGTGTATCTAACTACAGGGTAACAGTTGGTGTATCTAACCTGACTACAGGGTAACAGTTGGTGTATCTAACCTGACTACAGGGTAACAGTTGGTGTATCTAACCTGACTACAGGGTAACAGTTGGTGAATCTAACCTGACTACAGGGTAACAGTTGGTGTATCTAACCTGACTACAGGGTAACAGTTGGTGTATCTAACCTGACTACAGGGTAACAGTTGGTGTATCTAACCTGACTACAGGGTAACAGTTGGTGTATCTAACCTGACTACAGCTACAGTGTAACAGTTGGTGTATCTAACCTGACTACAGGGTAACAGTTGGTGTATCTAACCTGACTACAGGGTAACAGTTGGTGTATCTAACCTGACTACAGCTACAGTGTAACAGTTGGTGTATCTAACCCTACAGGGTAACATTTGGTTTATCTAACCTGACTACAGGGTAACAGTTGGTGTATCTAACCAGACTACAGGGTAACAGCTGGTGTATCTAACCTGACCACAGGGTAACAGTTGGTGTATCTAACCTGACTACAGCTACAGGGTAACAGTTGGTGTATCTAACCTGACTACAGGGTAACAGTTGGTGTATCTAACCTGACTACAGGGTAACAGTTGGTGTATCTAACCTGACTACAGGGTAAGAGTTGGTGTATCTAACCTGACTACAGGGTAACAGTTGGTGTATCTAACCAGACTACAGGGTAACAGTTGGTGTATCTAACCTGACTACAGCTACAGGGTAACAGTTGGTGTATCTAACCTGACTACAGGGTAACAGTTGGTGTATCTAACCTGACTACAGGGTAACAGTTGGTGTATCTAACCTGACTACAGGGTAACAGTTGGTGTATCTAACCTGACTACAGCTACAGGGTAACAGTTGGTGTATCTAACCTGACTACAGGGTAACAGTTGGTGTATCTAACCTGACTACAGGGTAACAGTTGGTGTATCTAACCTGACTACAGGGTAACAGTTGGTGTATCTAACCTGACTACAGCTACAGGGTGACAGCTGGTGAATCTAACCTGACTACAGGGTAACAGTTGGTGTATCTAACCTGACTACAGGGTAACAGTTGGTGTATCTAACCTGACTACAGGGTAACAGTTGGTGTATCTAACCCTGACTACAGGGTAACAGTTGGTGTATCTAACCTGACTACAGCTACAGGGTAACAGTTGGTGTATCTAACCTGACTACAGGGTAACAGTTGGTATATCTAACCTGACTACAGCTACAGGGTAACAGTTGGTGTATCTAACCTGACTAACCAGGGTAACAGTTGGTGTATCTAACCTGACTAGCATGTGGTAACTGTCAACCTTGACCAGGTAACAGTTGGTGTATCTAACCTGACTACAGGGTAAGAGTTGGTATATCTAACCTGACTACAGGTAACAGTTGGTGTATCTAACCAGACTACAGGGTAACAGTTGGTGTATCTAACCTGACTACAGGGTAACAGTTGGTGTATCTAACCTGACTACAGCTACAGGGTAACAGTTGGTGTATCTAACCTGACTACAGTATCTAACCCTACAGGGTAACAGTTGGTGTATCTAACCTGACTACAGGGTAACAGTTGGTATAGCTAACCTGACTACAGCTACAGGGTAACAGTTGGTGTATCTAACCTGACTACAGGGTAACAGTTGGTGTATCTAACCTGACTACAGGGTAACAGTTGGTGTATCTAACCTGACTACATGGTAACAGTTGGTGTATCTAACCTGACTACAGCTACAGGGTAACAGTTGGTGTATCTAACCTAACTACAGGGTAACAGTGACCACAGGGTTGGTGTATCTAACCTGACTACAGGGTAACAGTTGGTGTATCTAACCTGACTACAGGGTAACAGTTGGTGTATCTAACCTGACTACAGGGTAACAGCTGGTGTATCTAACCTGACTACAGGGTAACAGTTGGTGTATCTAACCTGACTACAGGGTAACAGTTGGTGTATCTAACCTGACTACAGGGTAACAGTTGGTGTATCTAACCTGACTACAGCTACAGGGTAACAGTTGGTGTATCTAACCTGACTACAGCCACAGGGTAACAGTTGGTATAGGACTACAGCTACAGGGTAACAGCTGGTGTATCTAACCTGACTACAGGGTAACAGTTGGTGGTGAATCTAACCTGACTACAGGGTAACAGTTGGTGTAACAGGGTTGGTGTATCTAACCTGACTACAGGGTAACAGTTGGTGAATCTAACCTGACTACAGGGTAACAGTTGGTGTATCTAACCTGACTACAGTATCTAACCTAACTACAGGGTAACAGTTGGTGTATCTAACCTGACTACAGGGTAACACTGGTGTATCTAAGCTACAGGGTAACAGTTGGTGTATCTAACCTGACTACAGGGTAACAGTTGGTGTATCTAACCTGACTACAGCTACAGTGTAACAGCTGTGTATCTAACCTGACTACAGGTAACAGTTGGTGTATCTAAACCTGACTACAGGGTAACAGTTGGTGTATCTAACCTGACTACAGCTAACAGTTGGTGTATCTAACCTGACTACAGCTACAGTAACATTTGGTGTATCTAACCTGACTACAGGGTAACAGTTGGTGAATCTAACCTGACTACAGGTAACAGTTGGTGTATCTAACCTGTATCTAACTAACTACAGGGTAACAGTTGGTGTATCTAACCTGACTACAGGGTAACAGTTGGTGTATCTAACCTGACTACAGGGTAACAGTTGGTGTATCTAACCTGACTACAGGGTAAGAGTTGGTGAATCTAACCTGACTACAGGGTAACAGTTGGTGTATCTAACCTGACTACAGCTACAGGGTAACAGTTGGTGAATCTAACCTGACTACAGGGTAACAGTTGGTGAATCTAACCTGACTACAGGGTAACAGTTGGTGTATCTAACCTGACTACAGCTACAGGGTAACAGTTGGTGTATCTAACCTGACTACAGGGTAACAGTTGGTGTATCTAACCTGACTACAGCTACAGGTAACAGTTGGTGTATCTAACCTGACTACAGGGTAACAGCTGGTGTATCTAACCTGACTACAGCTACAGGGTAACAGTTGGTGTATCTAACCTGACTACAGTGGGTAACAGTTGGTGTATCTAACTCCACTGTTATGGGTAAGAGTTGGTGTATCTAACCTGACTACAG
>NW_027012863.1:0-2500 GCF_036934945.1 Oncorhynchus masou masou
AGCTCTGGCGGCTGCTTGCAGACTGGCAGCTCTGGCTGCTCCATGCAGACTGGCAGCTCTGGCAGCTCCTTGCAGACTGGCAGCTCCTTGCAGACTTGCAGCTCCATGCAGACTGGCAGCTCTGGCTGCTCCATGCAGACTGGCAGCACTGGCAGCTCCTTGCAGACTGGTAGCTCCTTGCAGACTTGCAGCTCCTTGCAGACTGGCAGCTCTGGCTGCTCAATGCAGACTGACAGCTCTGGCTGCTCCATGCAGACTGGCAGCTCTGGCTGTTCCATGAAGACTGACAGCTCTGGTTGCTCCATGCAGACTGACAGCTCTGGCTGCTCCATGCAGACTGCCAGCTCTGGCTGCTCCATGCAGACTGCCAGCTCTGGCTGCTCCATGCAGACTGCCAGCTCCATGCAGGCTGGCAGCTCTGGCTGCGCTAAACAGGCAGGAGACTCCGGCAGCGCTGTAGAGGTGGAAGGCTCTGGCAGCGCTAAACAGGCGGGAGACTCCAGCAGCGCAGGAGAGGAGGAAGGCTCTGGCTGCACTGAACAGGCGGGAGACTCTGGCAGCGCTGTAGAGGAGAAAGGCTCCGGCAGCGCTGAACAGGCAGGAGACTCCGGCAGCGCAGGAGAGGAGGAAGGCTCGGGCAGCGCTGAACAGGCGGGAGACTCCGGCAGCACAGGAGAGGAGGAAGGCTCGGGCAGCGCTGAACAGGCGGGAGACTCCGACAGCGCAGGAGAGGAGAAAGTCTCCGGCAGCGCTGAACATGCGGGAGACTCCGGCAGCGCAGGAGAGGAGGAAGGCTCCGGCAGCGCTGGAGAGGCGAGGCGCAAAGGAGGCCTGATGCGTGGTGCTGACACTGGTGGTACTAGGCCGAGGATACGCACAGGAAGCTTGGTGCGGGGAGCTGCCACCGGCGGGCTGGTGTGTGGAGGTGGCACAGGATGGGCTAGACCGTGAAGGCGTACTGGAGATCTTGAGAGCAGTGCTGGCACAGGACGTGCAAGGCTAGGAAGGTGCACAGGAGGCCTGGTGTGTGAGGCTGGCACCAACTTCACCAGCCGACTAACACGCACCTCAGGGCTGAGTATGGAGCGCTGACCCAGGTGCCATCAAATCCCCGACACGCTCCGTCGGGGCGAATTCCATGCAAAAAGCACCAACACAGCAACTCCCTCATTTCTCTCTCCTCCAATTTCCCCATTAACTCCTTCACAGTCTCTGCTTCGCTCACCTCCAACACCGGCTCTGGTTCTGGTCTCCTCCTTGGCTCCTCACGATAAACAGGGAGAGTTGGCTCAGGTCTGACTACTGACTCTGCCGCACTCTCCCTGAGGCCTCTCCCCAAGACATTTTTGGGGCTGACTCTCAGGCTTCCATCCGCGTCGCCGTGCTGCCTCCTCATACCGGCGCCTTTCCGCTTTCCCCGCATCCAGTTCTTTGGGGCGGCGATATTCTCCAGGCTGAGCCCAGGGTCCTTCTCCATCCAATTCGTCCTCCCATGTCCACCCCTCTCTTTGTTGCTCCTGCTGTTGCTGTTGCCTGTTACCACGCCGCTTGGTCCCGTTGTGGTGGGTGATTCTGTAACGGCTTTCGTCTGGTGAAGGAGAAGCGGACCAAAATGCAGCGTGGTATTTTTGAGACATGTTTAATGACGATGAAAACGACCAATACAAAAACAACAAACGGAACATGAAAACCTATACAGCCTATCTGGTGACAACAAACACAGAGACAGGAACAATCACCCACGAAATACTCAAAGAATATGGCTGCCTAAATATGGTTCCCAATCAGAGACAATGATAATCACCTGCCTCTGATTGAGAACCGCCTCAGGCAGCCATAGACTATGCGAGACACCCCCAAGACAATACACACCACAAAAAACCCATGTTACACCCTGGCCTGACCAAATAAATGCAGACAAACAGAATATATATCGACCAGGGCGTGACAGAAACTTGATGAATGATATTCAAAGCTTTTTTTTTCGGGCAATTTACAAAAATAAGTCCTGGATGCTTTGTTAGCTATAGACAATAAAGAAATCCACAGGGCCTGACTAATTACCTCTAGCCACTTTAAAAATGTAATGGCTGTTGGTGGAAGAAGGTGAGGACCAAGGTGCAGCGTGGTACGTGTTCATGTTGTCACGACTTCTGCCGAAGTCGTTGCCTCTCCTTGTTCGGGCGGTGCTCGGCGTTCGACGTCACCGGTCTTCTAGCCATCATTGATCCTTTTTTCATTTTCCATTGGTTTTGTCTTGCCTTCCCACACACCTGTTTTCAATCCCATTCATTACCTGTTGTGTATTTAACCCTCTGTTTCCCCACATGTCTTTGTCAGAGATTGTTTTATTGTCAGTGTAGTGTGATGTTGTATAGGTGCACGTCGGGTCCTCGTACCCATGTTTGTTTATGTACATTTAGTGTTATGGAGCATACTCCGTGAACTTTATTAAAAGACTCCATTTTACACTCCATTTGACTCTCCTGCGCCTGACTTC
>NW_027012863.1:7500-18017 GCF_036934945.1 Oncorhynchus masou masou
AAGTAATACAGGTATATGCTGAAGTAATACAGGTATATAGGTATACAGGTATATGCTGAAGTAATACAGGTATATGCTGAAGTAATACAGGTATATGCTGAAGTAATACAGGTATATGCTGAAGTAATACAGGTATATGCTGAAGTAATACAGGTATATGCTGAAGTAATACAGGTATATGCTAAAGTAATACAGTATACACAGGTGTATCCCCTTTGTTCGGAAAACAATGGTGCTAATATGTCGGCCATTTAAAAATATATATTTAAACCCAGTTAGCCAAACTCTGTCTTGTCTGTGCGAAGCAGCAGCTTCCCCAGATATTTCAGATATTTCATTGACATTAAATTATGTGATGCTGTTAGCTTAGTGACCATTAGCCTAGCTAAGCTCGTAGAAAGTATACTCATCAGTTATCCTAGCCTAACTAAGCCCATAGAAAAGACACTGGTAGCCAGTTTTTGTATGTCCTTCCTTTGTCGTGTCAGTGTTGATACAGTGCCATATAGGTATTGGTCAGCCCACTGATGATGGTAGCACTTCCTTAGCTAACTGTCTTTCTGACTGCTAATCACATTTAGCCACTGGCACTAGCTAGCATGCCAAGGCAGAGGGGACAGTGTTGTTTTCCCTTAAAGGTTGACTGTAGGATCTGTAGTGAGGTGGAAGTTCGCTGTTACAAGTGGGATGAAGGAAGGTTTTTTTTTTCCCATGTGGTCTTCTAAAATGTAGGCTAATTGTGTTTGGTAAAAAAGCCAAGCTAATAGTCTGGCTAGCGTTTATCAGAGAGGAAAATAACTGAAACATGTTGAGAGAACCTCAAAAATTGCCTGTGTCCTTTATGAAAGCTATAACCCACAAGAATAACTGGTGTTTTACCCAGTGATATAGTGATATTCTCCTCAGTGGTACAAACACCTGAAACACCTTGACGGTTGGATGGGAAATGATGCTGTGAAACCTGACACGTGATTTCATGTGAGAAGAACAGTCATATGAATGTGGAGCTGTTTATTTCAGTGTTTGTTTGTGTTTACTAACCTACCCTCATGACGTAATAAAGCAATTTCATCCAGTCAGGATAACACTGTATAAAAAGTATTACAAGTTAAAGTTTTAGATTTTTTTCTAAGTTTAAGCAATGTAGCCAGCATGATTTTTTTTCTAAGTTTAAGCAATGTAGCCAGCATGATTTTTTTTCTAAGTTTAAGCAATGTAGCCAGCATGATTTTTTTTCTCCAAATCGTGTTGTATGGGTTCTGTAAAGAAAAAGATAAAAACATGTTTATATTCAGACAAAGATCATGTTTGGTAAATAATGTATTTAGCATGAAGCATGAAGTATTTTCATATAAGTATCCTAGCGAGCTAAAAGGTTCTGCCTGGAAGTTCTGCGCCCATAGGTGTGGAATCCTTCTCTGTTGTTTTGTCTTGTCTTTTTGATTTGCTGGTTCCTTTCTTGTCATCCTCACTCAACCTTGTTTTAACTTGGGCTTTGATACAGTAAGACAAACTTATTCAGGGACAAAAAGCTGCTCTGTTGGGCAAATCTCTGTCTGCGATATGATGGTACCTCTCTCTCCTCCCGTTGGTAGATGGCAACTTCCTTCATCCATAGTGGGTAAAACTACCATGTCCCAATGTTTGTTTGTGGTCACTAGGATGGCCATGTTAGAAAGGACACAACTGACACAATTGGCAGATCTTCTTGGCATGAAGATGAGTTATTTCTGCGTTAAAAGGACCAAGCGTCCTCTGTCTCCTCCAGCATGGCCGTATAGTGACCCCTGTGTCTGTACTCCCTGACAGGTGAATGTTGAAGCCCCTGGGATTAAAGGTGAGGTGGTAGTGAGTGTCGGCCGTCTGTTCTCTCACCCTTCCTTCTCTGTTCTTCCATCGCTTCTTTATTTTCTAAGGTTTTAGACGTTGTTGATATTTCAATGTCTTCCTTTTATTTATTTATTTTTGTTTGTTTATGAAGCAGGAGTTTACCAAAGTGTTTTTGGGGTTGTTATTTTATGTATCCGGCTGTGTTGTTGTCCTTTCTACTCTTGTAGCTCTTCAGGTTTCTGTTGTCATTATTAAGCAGGCTACTATAGACTAGTTGGACAGGTAATAAATCGAAGGAAACTCACAAAATAAGACGGCTAGATAAATACAGACTACATAGTGCGTATTTTTACATTATCTCATCAGATTGCACTAAGATATTAAATGAAAGATTAATTTCAGTGCCAAAGGCTTTAATAATTCCTTATCTACCTGAAATAGATTACAAACATATGTTAACACATCAAACGCTGCCAGTGTGCTGTCCCAGTCCTTGTTCTTGGAACCTACCACACTACTCGCTGCTCTTTGGAATGGATTCCATTTCCACAACATGCTCATTTTTTTGTGGCCTTTTTAGTTGAATTTAACACCCATTATCCCATAATACACTCCCTTTGACCAGAACTAACTAACCCAATGAGGCTCTGGTTGAAGTAGTGCACTATATGGACAATAGGGTATCAGTTGAGACATCCCTTATTTCCCTTCATTAAGTTGAGGTGATGTGTAAATGTGTCTTCCACTGATAATATATTACTAAAGATACGTTATCGTTTGTGGGATACTGCCTGTCTAAAGTCTAACACTCACTAAATAACTCTTCCTCCAATCACAATCCTTCAGGTGCCACAGCGTATGAAGTGTTCTGGGAAAAAAACATTTAATATGAATTATTATCAATGAACTGTCAATACTAGCCAGGCAAATAGTGATGTATCTATTGATGAGTTTAAAAAAAGTGTTTATTTGTTTTATGGTGTTTTTAAATGGTTTTGTATCTATTTTTCTTCCATGTTTATTGTTTGGAGGGGTTTTATGAGGAGAAGAATGCTTAATGGATTGCCGGGTACTTATTAGCGGTACATTTTTCACCTGGTCGTCATGGAAACTGCATGGTACTTTATCTCACTTACGTCAATAAATTCGAAAGAATCAGCAACTGCTGGGTTTTAAGCGATCCTTATTGGTGCTTAGTTTTCAACTAATAACTTAAACAACACAGAGCAATTTGTGGTTACAAATACTGAGTGACTTTATTACCACTGTTGTTGTTTAACAAAGAAACAATACACCAAAAAGTCCCCATGTAGTTTCTATGGAAATAAGAGGCAGGTCGTGTTCTGTAAAAACATGCTACTGATCATTTCTGTGTCATGTTTCTGACCCCCGTAGTCTTGATGGCATGACCTTCCAGCCGATCTGGTAATATGGAGTCCCCCGTAGGTGCGTTCTGTATTTCATTGACGTGTATTCATATTGCCAAAGACAAACTACTTCATCAATTCATGTAAATATCACCGTGTCCGTTACTATGATGAACGTATGTTTATTGTGCTGTATTGTCTTCCAGTTGAAATGAAAACAGTTACTCCTGTGGCCAGGTTCCTTCAATAAGCCTTTAATAAATCTTTATGTATTTGACCTTTCAAACCCACATGAGTGGCTCGACTTTTTATGCCACTAGCAGCACCTATTTGTGGTTATCATATACATTTTGTTTTGGTTGATTAAACCTCCACTTGTAGTTGTTTGGAATACTCAAGCACTCCTGCTTCTTCTTTAATCAAGCCTTTGTATATTTTCTACAACTCATTTCTACATTTTAGAGACGGTTTAATGGACTTTAGAAAGAAAAGATGGGAAGAGGAAAGAAGGGGTGGAGGATAGGAAGAAGAGAGGAGAACAGAAATAAGAGTTGAGGAAACAGGAAGAGGAAAGGAGGAGGACAGGAGAGGAAAGAAGCGTGAACAGGAAAGAAAACAGGAAAGGAAAGGAGAGGAGGGACAGGAAGAAGAGAGGAGAACAGGAAGAGGAAAAAGAGTGAGGACAGGAAGAAGAGAGAGGCAAACAGGAAAAGGAAAGAAGGGTGAGGACAGGAAGAAGAGAGAAAACAGGAAGAGGAAAGAAGGTGAGGACAGGAAGAAGAGAGGAGAACAGGAAGAGGAAAGAAGGGTGAGGACAGGAGGAGAACAGGAAGAGGGAGGGGTGAGGACAGAGGAGAACAGGAAGAGGAAAGAAGGTGAGCAAACAGGAAGACAGGAAGAAGAGAGGAAAACAGGAAGAGGAAAGAAGGGTGAGGACAGGAAGAAGAGAGAGGAGAACAGGAAGAGGAGAAACAGGAAGAAAGAGGAGAACAGGAAGAGGAGAGAAAATTGAGGACAGAGAGGAGAACAGGAAGAGGAAAGGAGAACAGGAAGAGAGAAAGAAGAGAGGAGAACAGGAAGGAAGTGAGGACAGGAAGAAGAGAGGAGAACAGGAAGAGGAAAGAAGAGGAAAGAAGAGAGTGGAACAGGAGGAGGAGTGATAGGGACAGGAAGAAGGAGAGGAGAACAGGAGGAGGAGGAAAGGGACATGAAGAAGAGAGGAGAACAGGACAGGAAGAAGAGAGGAGAACAGGAGGAGGAGTGAAGAGTAGGGACAGAAGGGAGAGGAGAACAGGAGGAGGAGTGAAGAGTAGGGACAGGGAAGAAGAGAGAAGAACAGGAGGAGGGTGAAAGAGGAAAGAGAGAGGAGAACAGGAGGAGGGAATGAAGAGTAGGGCAGGGAAGAAGAGAGGAGAACAGGAAGAAGAGAGGAGAAAGGAGGAAGAGTATGGACAGGAAGAAGAGAGGAGAACAGGAAGAAGAGAGAGAACAGGAGGAGGAGTGAAGAGTAGGGACAGGAAGAAGAGAGGAAAACAGGAGGAGGAGTGAAGAGTAGGACAGGAAGACAAGAGAGGGAGAACAGGAAGAAGAGAGGAGAACAGGAGGAGAGTGAAGAGTAGGACAGGAAGAAGAGAGGAAAACAGGAGGAGGAGTGAAGAGTAGGGACAGGAAGAAGAGAGGAGAACAGGAGGAGGAGGAATAGGGACAGGAAGAAGAGAGGGAGAACAGGAAGAGGAAAGTAGGGACATAGTGGAGACAGGAAGAAGGAAGAAGAGAGGGAGAACAGGGAAGAGGAAAGAGGAGGGTGAGTGACAGGAAGAAGAGAGGAGAACAGGAGGAGGGAGAGAGTGACAGGAAGAAGAGAGGAGAAC
Source organism: Oncorhynchus masou masou (assembly GCF_036934945.1). Classification (NCBI taxonomy): domain Eukaryota; kingdom Metazoa; phylum Chordata; class Actinopteri; order Salmoniformes; family Salmonidae; genus Oncorhynchus; species Oncorhynchus masou. The sequence continues at coordinate 12,569 of NW_027012863.1, forward strand.
AGGAGGAGGAGTAGGGACAGGAAGAAGAGAGGAGAACAGGGAGGAGGAGTGAAGAGTGGGGACAGGAAGAAGAGAGTAGAACAGGAGGAGGAGTGAAGAGTAGGGACAGGAAGAAGAGAGGAGAACAGGAGGAGGAGTGAAAAGAGTGACAGGAAGAAGAGAGGAACAGGGATGAAGAGAGGGAGAACAGGAGGAGGAGTGAAGAGTAGGGACAGGAGGGAGAAAGGGAGGAGGAGTGAAAAGTAGTGACAGGAAGAAGAGAGAGAACAGGAGGAGGAGTGAAGAGTAGGGACATGAAGAAGAGAGGAGAGGAGGAGGAGGAGAGGGACAGGAAGAAGAGAGGGAACAGGAGGAGGAGGAAGGGTAGGGACAGAAAGAAGAGAGGAGAACAGGAGGAGGAGTGAAGAGTAGGGACAGAGAAGAAGAGGAGTGAAGGGTAGGGACAGAAAGAAGAGAGGAGAACAGGAGGAGGAGGAAGAGAACATGAAGAAGAGAGGAGAACAAGGAGGATGATAGGGACAGGAAGAAGAGAGGAGAACAGGAGGAGAGGGAGGAAGGGTTGAAGGGTAGGACAGAAAGAAGAGAGGAGAACAGGGAGAGGAGTGAAGGGTAGGGACAGAAAGAAGAGAGGAGAACTGTAGGACAGGAAGAAGGAGAGACAGGAGGAGGAGTGAAGGGTAGGGACAGGAAGAAGAGAGGAGAGAACAGGAGGAGGGTATAGGGACAGGAAGAAGAGAGGAGAACAGGAGGAGGAGTGTAGGGACAGGAAGAAGAGAGGAGAACAGAGGAGGAGGAAAGAAGAGTTGGACAATGGACTCGTAGAGGAGGATGTCAGACAAAGTGTTTGGACATGTTTGTAGAGGAGGAGAGGAGAAGTGAGAAGAGGAGGAGAGAGGGAATGGACCTGTAGTGGAGGACTCGGTATCAGACAAAGTGTTTGGACATGTCCTTGTAGAGGAGGAGAGGAGAAGTGAGAAGAGGAGGAGAGAGGGAATGGACCTGTAGAGGAGGACTCGGTATCAGACAGAGTGTGTGGACAAGTCCTTGGAGAGGAGGAGAGAGAAGTGAGAAGTGGAGGAGAGAGGGAATGGACCTGTAGAGGAGGACACGGTATCAGACAGAGTGTGTGGACAAGTCCTTGCAGAGGAGGAGAGGAGAAGTGAGAAGAGGAGGATAGAGGGAATCGACCGTGCAAGAGGGGATAGAGAGTTGGTGTGTATGTCTTGTAATCATATTCGAGGCTAGTAGAGAACAAGTTCTCATTTACAACTGCGACTTGGCCAAGATAAAGCAAAGCAATGACACAGACAACAACACAGAGTTACACATGGAGTGCCACAACAAGCTCAATAAGACAATATACAGGTCAATGACACAGTAGAAAAAGACAGTCTATATACAGTGTGTAAAAGGCAGTAGGCCATAGGAGCGAATAATTATAATTTAGCAGATTAACACTGGAGTGATAAATGAGCAGATGATGTGCAAGTAGAGATACTGGTGTGCAAAAGAGCTGAAAAGTAAATAAAAACAGTATGGGGATGAGGTTGGTAGATTGGGTGGGCTATTTATAGTTGATGTTTGATAGTTGATGTTTAAAGTTGGTGTGGGAAATAAAAATAGTTGATGTTTAAAGTTGGTGAGGGAAATAAAAATCTCCAACTTCAGATTTTTGCAATTCATTCCAGTCACTGGCAGCAGAGAACTGGAAGGAAAGGCGGCCAAATGAGATGTTGGCTTTGGGGATGATCAGTGAGATATACCTGCTGGAACGTGTGCTACGGGTGGGTGTTGTTATCGTGACCAGTGAACTGAGATAAGGCGGAGCTTTACCTAGCATAGACTTATAGATGACCTGGAGCCAGTGGGTCTGGCGGCGAATATATAGCGAGGGCCAGCCGACTAGAGAATACAGGTCGCAGTGGTGGGTGGTATAATTTGATTTAGTAACAAAATGGATGGCATTGTGATAGACTGCATCCAGTTTGCTAAGTAGAGTATTGGAATCTATTTTGTAGATGACATCGCCGAAGTCGAAGATCGGTAGGATAGTCAGTTTTTCCAGGGTAAGTTTGGCAGCGTGAGTGAGGGAGGCTTTGTTGCGAAATAGATAGCCGATTCTAGATTTGATTTTGGATTGGAGATGTTTAATATGAGTCTGGAAGGAGAGTTTACAGTCTAACCAGACACCTAGGTATTTATAGTTGTCCACATATTCTAGGTTGGAACCGTCCAGGGTGGTGATGCTAGACTGGCGGGCGGGCGGGTGCGAGCAGCGAACGGTTGAAAAGCATGCATTTGGTTTTACTAGCGTTTAAGAGCAGTTGGAGGCCACGGAAGCAGTGTTGTATGGCATTGAAGCTCGTTTGGAGGTTAGTTAGCACAGTGTCCAAGGAAGGGCCAGAGGTATACAGAATGGTGTCGTCTGCGTAGAGGTGGATCAGGGAATCACCCGCAGCAAGAGCGTCATGATTGATATTTACAGAGAAAAGAGTCGGCCGAGAATTGAACCCTGTGGTACCCCCATATTGACTGCCAGAGGTCTGGACAACATGCCCTCCGATTTGACAGACTGAACTCTGTCTGCAAAGTAGTTGGTGAACCAGGCAAGGCAGTCATTAGAAAAAACAAGGCTATTGAGTCTGCCGATAAGAATACGGTGATTGACAGAATCGAAAGCCTTGGCCAGGTTGACGAAGACGGCTGCACAGTACTGTCTTTTATCGATGGCAGTTATGATATTGTTCAGTACCTTGAGTGTGGTTGAGGTGCACCTGTGACCGGCTCAGAAACCGGATTGCACAGCGGAGAAGGTACGGTGGGATTTGAATTGGTCAGTGATCTGTTTATTAACCTGGCTTTCGAAGACTTTAGATAGGCAGGGCAGGATGGATTTAGGTCTGTAACAGTTTGGGTCTAGGTTGTCACCCCCTTTGAAGAGGGGGATGACCGCGGTAGCTTTCCAATCCTTAGGGATCTCGGACGATACGAAAGAGAGGTTGAACAGGCTGGTAATAGGGGTTGCAACAATGGTGGCTGATAGTTTTAGAAAGAGAGGGTCCAGATTGTCTAGCCCAGATGTGTCCAGGTTTTCCAGCTCTTTCAGAACATCTGCTATCTGGATTTGGGTGAAGGAAAAGCTGGGGAGGCTTGGATGAGTAGCTGCGGGGGGGAGCGAGCTGTTGGCCGGGGTTGGAGTAGCCAGGAGGAAGGCATGGCCAGCCGTTGAGAAATGCTTATTGAAATGGTCTATTATCATGGATTTATCGGTGGTGACCGTGTCACCTAGACTCAGTGCATTGGGCAGCTGGGAGGAGGTGCTCTTGTTCCCCATGGACTTTACAGTGTCCCAAAACTGTTTGAAGTTAGAGCTACAGGATGTAAATTTCTGTTTGAAAAAGCTAGCCTTTGCTTTCCAGACTGACTGTGTGTATTGGTACCTGACTTCCCTGAACAGTTGCATATCGTGGGGACTATTCGATGCTATGGCAGTCCGCCACAGGATGTTTTTGTGCTGGTCAAGAGCAGTCAGGTCTGGAGTGACCCAGGTGCTATATCTGGGGGGTCGATAGCAGGCGTTAACGGTGAGAGACTTATTTCTGGAGAGATACTTTTTTAAATAGAAGTTCGAACTGTTTGGGTATAGACCTGGAAAATATGACAGAACTTTGACAGAACTTTGCAGGCTATCTCTGCAGTAGATTGCAACTCCTCCCCCTTTGGCAGTTCTATCTTGACAGAAAATGTTGTAGGTAGGTATGGAAATCTCAGAATTTTTGATGGCCTTCCTAAGCCAGGATTCAGACATGGCAAGGACATCAGGGTTGGGGTTGGCGGAGTGTGCTAAAGCAGTGAGTAAAACAAACTTAGGGAGGAGGCTTCTAATGTTAACATGCATGAAACCAAGGATTTTTTGATCGCATAAGTCAACAAATGAGGGTGCCTGGGGACACGCAGGGCCTGGATTTACCTCCACATCACCCGAGGAACAGAGAAGGAGTAGGATAAGGGTACGGCTAATTGCTATCAAAACTGGTCGCCTAGAGCGTTGGGGACAAAGAATAAAAGGAGTAGATTTCTGGATGTGGTAGAATAGATTCAGGACATAATGTGCAGACAGGGGTATGGTGGGGTGCAGGTACAGTGGAGATAAGCCCAGACACTGAATGATGATAAGAGAGGTTGTATCTCTGGACATGTTGGTTATAATGGGTGAGGTCAACGCATGTGTGGGAGGTGGGACAAAGGAGGTATCAGAGGTATAATGAGTGGAAACTAGGGGCTCCATTGTAAACTAAAACAATGATAACTAACCTAAATAACAGTATACAAGGCATATTGACATTTGAGAGAGACATACAGCGAGACATAAAGTAATCACAGGTGTTGACTGGGAGAGCTAGCTAAGACCACAACGGGTAAGACAACAACAGCTAATCAGCTAAAACAACAACAACAGGTAAAATGGCGATGAATGGGCAAAGAAGGTCGGTTAACTACACAGAGACTGAGTTCATGGCTGAGGCCGACAGATAAACAAAAAATAAACACAATGGAGTACCGTGATAATTGGACAGTCCAGCAGGCATCAGCTATGTAGCCAAGTGATCATAGGGTCCAGGGGGCAGCAAAATATGGAACAGGGAAGCCATGGAGTAGTCACTACTACGCTAGCAAGGGGTTTAAAGTTAGTAAGTTAGAACCTTGGCGTGATCCTGGACAACACCCTGTCGTTCTCAACCAACATCATGGCGGTGGCCCGTTCCTGTAGGTTCATGCTCTACAACATCCGCAGAGTACGACCCTGCCTCACACAGGAAGCGGCGCAGGTCCTAATCCAGGCACTTGTCATCTCCCGTCTGGATTACTGCAACTCGCTGTTGGCTGGGCTCCCTGCCTGTGCCATTAAGCCCTACAACTCATCCATAAGCACGCAGCCCGTCTGGTGTTCAACCTTCCCAAGTTCTCTCCACGTCACCCCGCTCCTCCCGCTCTCTCCACTGGCTTCCAGTTGAAGCTCGCATCCGCTACAAGACCATGGTGCTTGCCTACGGAGCTGTGAGGGGAACGGCACCACAGTACCTCCAGGCTCTGATCAGGCCCTACACCCAAACAAGGGCACTGCGTTCATCCACCTCTGGCCTGCTCGCCTCCCTACCACTGAGGAAGTACAGTTCCCGCTCAGCCCAGTCCAAAACTGTTCGCTGCTCTGGCCCCCAATGGTGGAACAAACTCCCTCACGACGCCAGACAGCAGAGTCAATCACCACCTTCCGGAGACACCTGGAAACCCCACCTCTTCAAGGAATACCTAGGATAGGATAAGTAATCCTTCTCACCCCCCTTAAATGATTTAGATGCACTATTGTAAAGTGGCTGTTCCACTGGATGTCAGAAGGTGAATTCACCAATTTGTAAGTCGCTCTGGATAAGAGTGTCTGCTAAATGAC
>NW_027012864.1:0-18015 GCF_036934945.1 Oncorhynchus masou masou
TGTATTTAATGAAGAAAAAAATCCTAAAAATAAAAAATGGCAAATCCAAAAGGTGGAAGGAAAAACACAAAAAGATCTAAAAAGAAACTCACCAAAACTAAACTAAAACAAAAAACAGAATACCACAAGAACGTTACCCGGAATCGACAAGAGCACACAGAACACTAGGGCAGGGTGCTAACATACAAACACAGAGCACAGAACTGAGGGAAACAAAGGGTTTAAATACAATCAGGGGAAACGAGACACAGGTGCAAACAATAATGAGGGTCAAGGGAAAAACACAGGGACAAAAAGCACAATGGGGACATCTACTGACAAACAACTGGAACAACCCTGGCCAAATCCTGACAGAATCCCCCCTAGGAACGGCTCCTGACGTTCCTACCAGCTCTCTCAGGGTGGAGGACCCTGAACTGACGAATGAGGTCAGGGTCCAGGATGTCTTTGGCAGGAACCCAGGAGCGCTCCTCAGGACCGTAGCCTTCCCAGTCCACCAGATACTGCCAGGACCGCTGCACCCGGCGGGAATCCAGTATCCGGTGGACGGTATAAGCCGGCTGGCCTCCAATGACACGAGGCGGAGGGGGAGGTCTGTCTGCCGGGACAAGGGGAGAAAAAACAACAGGTTTTAACAAAGACACATGAAATGTGGGATTAATCTTAAGGGATCTGGGTAAGTGTAGGCGATAAGAAACTGGGTTAACTCTCCTGGCAACCTTGAAGGGACCGATGTATTTTTGGGACAGCTTGCGAGACTCCACCCGTAGAGGTAAGTCTCTTGTGGAGAGCCAGACTCTCTGGCCGGGGCGCAGGGTAGGCCCGGGACGGCGACGTCTGTTGGCTTGTTGTTGATACCTCTGTGAGGAACGCATCAGATTAAGACGGGTCTTCCTCCACATAAGCCGACAGCGTCTGACGAATCTCAAGGCTGAAGGCACACTGACTTCTGCCTCCTGGTCCGGGAACAATGGAGGAGCATAGCCAAACTGACACTCGTGCGGGGACATACCAGTGGAGGAGGAGCGCAAGGTGTTGTGCGCGTATTCGGCCCAAACAATAAAGGATGACCATGTGGACGGGTTGTCACGAGTCATACATCGGAGGGTGGTTTCCAGCTCTTGATTCATCCTCTCTGTTTGGCCGTTGGACTCCGGATGGTACCCTGAAGATAGACTGGCAGAAGCCCCCATGAGTTGGCAGAAGGCCTTCCAAAACCTTGAGGCGAACTGGGGACCTCTGTCAGAAACCACATCTTGAGGAATGCCGAAGACTCGGAACACATGATTAATTACCAACTCAGCCGTTTCCTTGGCAGAAGGTAACTTAGTCAGAGGGACGAACCTGGCCGCCTTTGAAAACCTGTCGATTATGACTAGGATAGTAGTATTGCCATGGGATGGAGGAAGTCCAGTAATAAAGTCCAATGAGATATGGGACCAGGGTCTGTGGGGAACAGGTAAAGGGTGAAGGAGTCCTTGAGGGCGGAGGTGAGAAGATTTGCCCTGGCAGCACACGGGGCAGGCATTGACGAAAGTGGCAACGTCTTCTCTTATGGTAGGCCACCAGAACTTACGCTGGATGAACTCCAAGGTGCGACCTACGCCCGGATGACAGGTGAGGCGAGAGGAGTGCCCCCACAGAAGGACCTGAGTCCTCACTGCCTTGGGGACAAACAACCGATTGGCAGGACCTCCTTTAGGGTCCGGTTCGCTAGCTTGAGCACGTCTCACGGTATCCTCAACTTTCCACGAGATCGGAGCCACAATCTTAGCAGCAGGAAGGACAGGCATGTCCGTGTCATCTCGAATGGCAGGAGCGTAGACTCGGGACAGGGCATCCGGTTTGAGATTCTTCGACCCGGGCCGATAGGTGAGGATAAACTGGAATCGATTGAAGAAAAGAGACCATCTAGCTTGTCTAGAGTTCAATCGCTTCGCCTGCTGGATATACTCCAGATTCTTGTGGTCCGTAAGCACTTGAAACGGGTGAGAAGCCCCCTCGAGCCAGTGTCTCCATTCCTTCAATGCCATCTTAACCGCTAGGAGTTCACGATCCCCCACATCGTAGTTCCTCTCAGTCGGGGTAAGCCGGTGTGAGAAGAAAGCGCACGGATGAAGCTTCTTGTCTTCACCCCTCTGAGACAGGACAGCTCCAACACCAACCTCTGATGCGTCTACCTCCACCACAAATGGTTCATCCGTAGTCGGTAGTATCAGGATGGGAGCAGAGAGGATGCGCTGCTTGAGTCCTTGGAAGGCCGTCTCAGCTTCTCTTCCCAAGAAAACCTTGCATTGCCACCTTTGGTTAAAGCTGAGAGAGGAGCTGCCACCAAACTGAAGTTCTTGATGAACTTGCGGTAAAAGTTTGTGAAGCCCAGGAAACGCTGAACATCCTTAACGGATTTGGGGTGGGCCAATCCGCTACCGCCCCTACCTTCCTAGGGTCCATTTGGATTCGACCGGGTTCCACTACAAATCCCAGGAATTGTACTCGGGATGAATGGAATTCACATTTTTCCGGCTTAACGTACAGATGGCTGTCCAGGAGGCGTTTGAGTACTTGTCTGACATGCTTAGTGTGTTCTTGAAGGGAGCTCGAAAAGATGAGGATGTCATCCAAGTAAACGAACACAAATATGTTAAGCATATCCCTAAGCACATCGTTTATGAGCGCTTGGAACACCGCTGGGGCGTTGGTCAGGCCGAAGGGCATCACCAAGTATTCATAGTGACCAGTAGGCGTGTTGAAAGCGGTCTTCCACTCGTCACCAGGTCTGATCCGCACAAGATGGTATGCGTTCCGCAGGTCAAGCTTAGTGAAAACAACTGCTTCCTGGAGCAGCTCGAAGGCTGTGGCCATAAGGGGTAGCGGGTAACGGTTACGGACGGTTATGTCATTGAGTCCCCGGTAGTCGATGCAAGGACGTAACCCACCGTCTTTCTTGGCCACAAAGAAAAACCCTGCTCCCGCCGGGAGGTGGATGGACGCATGAGGCCTGCTTCCAGAGAGTCCTTGATGTAGGTATCCATAGCAGCTCGTTCGGGTGGAGATAGGGAAAAGATCCGACCCCTGGGGGGCAAGTGCCCGGAAACAGGTCGATGGGGCAATCGTAAGATCTATGGGGTGGTAGCATGGTGGCCCTCTGTTTGCTAAACACCAGTTTGAGGTCATGGTAACACTCGGGAACTCGGGTCAGGTCGATGGATTCTAAAGACTCGGGAGTAGAACTCGGGGAATTCTGGAAAATACAAGTAGCTTGGCACGTAGGACCCCACTGCTTGATAGTGCCCACAGACCAGTCGATGTGAGGGTTATGGCTGTGAAGCCAGGGGTATCCAAGGACGAGAGGGAACTCGGAACAGGAGATCAAATGAAAGTTCATCAATTCCTGGTGTTGTGAAACTGAAAGTCTCAAGGAGGTAGTGACATGAGTGACAAGTCCAGATCCCAAAGGGCTTCCATCCAATGTAGTAACCCTCATGGGGTCACTTAGAGGTTCAGAGGGAACGCCATTCTCCTTCGCCCAGACACCATCCATGAAGTTACCTGCGGCTCCAGAGTCTACCAAGGCTTGAAGGTGAAGCTTGTGGTTGTCCCAGGAGAGGGTGACTGGAATGAGCAGACGGGAGTTGGACGGATGGGAGGAGGTTATGTTTCCCGTTACAGTTCCCCCGGTCTGTACGGGACAGAGCGTTTCCCTGGAGCCCGGGACACGTGGAACGGAAATGGCCCGGTTTGCCGCAATATAGACAGCGTCGCTCCCTCATCCGGCGGTCTCTCTCAGCCTGGGAGATGCGTCCAATCTGCATGGGTTCCGGTGGAGCCAGTGATGATAAAGGTGGGGACTCGGAGCTGGGACTGATAGGGGCTAGAGGTCTACGGTTGAGTTCTTCTCTCTCAGACGCTGGTCAATGCGTGAGGCCAACTTGATCAGGGACTCGAGATTGTCCGGTGGTTCCCGAGTGGCCAATTCATCTTGGATAGTGTCGGAAAGGCCTTTCAGAAAGCACACCGTGAGCGCTCGTTGTTCCAGCCACTCGCTGCTGCTACCGTGCGGAACTGGATGGCATAGTCCGTCACGCTGCGCCAACCTTGATGGAGAGTCAGGAGCTGTTTGGCTGAATCAGAACCACTGCTTGGGCCTTGAAACACTCGTTTGAATTCCTCAGCAAAGGCAGAGTAGCTGGCACAGCAAGAACTATGGGCATCCCACACAGCAGTAGCCCAGGCCAGGGCTTTTTCCGACAGCAGGGTGATGATATATGCGATCTTAGACCGGTCGGTGGGAAACGACGAGGGTTGCAGCTCAAAGGAGAGAGAACATTGAGTGAGAAAGCCTTTACAAGCACTTGGATCACCTGAGAACCGTTGGGGAGGTGGAAGACGAGGTTCAGCCAGGGGGTTAACTGCCATGGGTACGTGAACTTGAGGTACTGGGACGGGAACTGTTGCCGGGGTAAGTCGATCAGACATTTGCTTAATGGAAGTCAGCATCTCCGACAGAAGATGAGAATGTCTTGCCATTAAGGCCTCTTGCTGAACCAGGGCGGCTTCGTGGCGTTGGACAGTCTCCTGGTGGTGGGACAGCGTGGCAAAAAGGTCCTGGAAACTGGCTGCCTCTGGGTTCATTTTTGGCTCTGTGTTTCTGTCAGGACCCGGTTTCGAACCTGGGTCACCGGAGTGAGAAACAGTCACTTAACCAACTGAGCCACGAATAGACAGCAGAACCCAGAAGATGAGGCAGACACAGCAGTACTTAAGACGGTGTATTTAATGAAGAAAAATCCTAAAAATAAAAAATGGCAAATCCAAAAGGTGGAAGGAAAAAACACAAAAAGATCTAAAAAGAAACTCACCAAAACTAAACTAAAACAAAAAACAGAATACCACAAGAACGTTACCCGGAATCGACAAGAGCACACAGAACACTAGGGCAGGGTGCTAACATACAAACACAGAGCACAGAACTGAGGGAAACAAAGGGTTTAAATACAATCAGGGGAAACGAGACACAGGTGCAAACAATAATGAGGGTCAAGGGAAAAACACAGGGACAAAAAGCACAATGGGGACATCTACTGACAAACAACTGGAACAACCCTGGCCAAATCCTGACAGATCCTAAAAATAAAAAATGGCAAATCCAAAAGGTGGAAGGAAAAACACAAAAAGATCTAAAAAGAAACTCACCAAAACTAAACTAAAACAAAAAACAGAATACCACAAGAACGTTACCCGGAATCGACAAGAGCACACAGAACACTAGGGCAGGGTGCTAACATACAAACACAGAGCACAGAACTGAGGGAAACAAAGGGTTTAAATACAATCAGGGGAAACGAGACACAGGTGCAAACAATAATGAGGGTCAAGGGAAAAACACAGGGACAAAAAGCACAATGGGGACATCTACTGACAAACAACTGGAACAACCCTGGCCAAATCCTGACACAGTTAGAGGACATTAGACAGTTAGAGGACATTAGCCAGTTAGAGGACATTAGCCAGTTAGCAGAGTTGATGAATTCATTGTCTTCTGCTGAGTTCAAATGTATTACATGACTTCCACTCGAACGACTAAGAATCCCTTTGATTAAACAATACATCCAAACTCAATTACTAGGCAATTCAATGTGCATGGGGGTATACCTGACACTGCGTACATGCCCTGAACATATATTCTCTATCAGTATTTTGTTGTTTTAATGATTCAACTAAGGAGCTGGACTTGAGTGTGTAAAGATAACAAGAACAGAAAGACAAAGCGACTTACGGTAATAAATATTCTTACTTGACGGACATTGTTTTAGTTATATTTGTGTGTTGTTGGATGAATGTCCTTTTATGCTATTGTGCACCCAGAAATGCACGGAGCAATGAGCCACTGTCCGGGTCTTGGCTGTGTGGCTTACGCAAGCATATTTCATTTCCTTTGGGTCGGATTCAATCAAATGTGCCTTAGCAGCATTTAAGGTTGTATCATACTATATGTGTGCCCTATTTTGAAAACTGGGAGAATCAATAAATGTGAGGATTCTCTTTGTTATTTGTGCAATACCAAAAGCCATTCTGTAATTTAATTTGACCAACGGGGGAAATGTACTGTATATATATATGATACTATATGAATACTCCAATACAGGCTCTGTTGAATCAGCCTTAGGAAGGGAATGTCATGCACATTGACTCAGTACTGGTACTCCTTGTATACAGCCTCATTACAACATGGTAGCCCTGCACATTGACTCAGTACTGGTACTCCTTGTATACAGCCTCATTACAACATGGTAGCCCTGCACATTGACTCAGTACTGGTACTCCTTGTATACAGCCTCATTACAACCTGGTAGCCCTGCACATTGACTCAGTACTGGTACTCCTTGTATACAGCCTCATTACAACCTGGTAGCCCTGCACATTGACTCAGTACTGGTACTCCTTGTATACAGCCTCATTACAACCTGGTAGCCCTGCACATTGACTCAGTACTGGTACTCCTTGTATACAGCCTCATTACAACCTGGTAGCCCTGCACATTGACTCAGTACTGGTACTCCTTGTATACAGCCTCATTACAACCTGGTAGCCCTGCACATTGACTCAGTACTGGTACTCCTTGTATACAGCCTCATTACAACCTGGTAGCCCTGCACATTGACTCAGTACTGGTACTCCTTGTATACAGCCTCATTACAACCTGGTAGCCCTGCACATTGACTCAGTACTGGTACCCCTTGTATACAGCCTCATTACAACCTGGTAGCCCTGCACATTGACTCAGTACTGGTACTCCTTGTATACAGCCTCATTACAACCTGGTAGCCCTGCACATTGACTCAGTACTGGTACTCCTTGTATACAGCCTCATTACAACCTGGTAGCCCTGCACATTGACTCAGTACTGGTACTCCTTGTATACAGCCTCATTACAACCTGGTAGCCCTGCACATTGACTCAGTACTGGTACTCCTTGTATACAGCCTCATTACAACCTGGTAGCCCTGCACATTGACTCAGTACTGGTACTCCTTGTATACAGCCTCATTACAACCTGGTAGCCCTGCACATTGACTCAGTACTGGTACCCCTTGTATACAGCCTCATTACAACCTGGTAGCCCTGCACATTGACTCAGTACTGGTACTCCTTGTATACAGCCTCATTACAACCTGGTAGCCCTGCACATTGACTCAGTACTGGTACTCCTTGTATACAGCCTCATTACAACCTGGTAGCCCTGCACATTGACTCAGTACTGGTACTCCTTGTATACAGCCTCATTACAACCTGGTAGCCCTGCACATTGACTCAGTACTGGTACTCCTTGTATACAGCCTCATTACAACCTGGTAGCCCTGCACATTGACTCAGTACTGGTACTCCTTGTATACAGCCTCATTACAACCTGGTAGCCCTGCACATTGACTCAGTACTGGTACTCCTTGTATACAGCCTCATTACAACCTGGTAGCCCTGCACATTGACTCAGTACTGGTACTCCTTGTATACAGCCTCATTACAACCTGGTAGCCCTGCACATTGACTCAGTACTCCTTGTATATAGCCTCATTACAACCTGGTAGCCCTGCACATTGACTCAGTACTGGTACTCCTTGTATACAGCCTCATTACAACCTGGTAGCCCTGCACATTGACTCAGTACTGGTACTCCTTGTATACAGCCTCATTACTACCTGGTAGCCCTGCACATTGACTCAGTACTCCTTGTATATAGCCTCATTACAACCTGGTAGCCCTGCACATTGACTCAGTACTGGTACTCCTTGTATACAGCCTCATTACTACCTGGTAGCCCTGCACATTGACTCAGTACTGGTACTCCTTGTATATAGCCTCATTACAACCTGGTAGCCCTGCACATTGACTCAGTACTGGTACTCCTTGTATACAGCCTCATTACAACCTGGTAGTCCTGCACATTGACTCAGTACTGGTACTCCTTGTATACAGCCTCATTACAACCTGGGAGCCCTGCACATTGACTCAGTACTGGTACTCCTTGTATATAGTCTCATTACTACCTGGTACCCCTGCACATAGACTCAGTACTGGTACTCCTTGTATACAGCCTCATTACAACCTGGTAGCCCTGCACATTGACTCAGTACTGGTACTCCTTGTATACAGCCTCATTACAACCTGGTAGCCCTGCACATTGACTCAGTACTGGTACTCCTTGTATACAGCCTCATTATTGTTATGTATTGTTTTGCTATTTGCACATTTTCTTATTTTTAAACTCCACATTGTTAGGAAATGTGTCGTAAGTAAGCATTTCACTGTAAAGTCTACACCTGTTGTATTTGGCGGATACGAGAAATACAATTTGATTTGATTTGATCTGTGGATGGCTGATGTCTTAGACTCAACATACAACCAGCCAAGACGTTCTCTGTCTCTTCCCTGTCTCTTCTCTGTCTCTTCTCTGTCTCTTCCCTGTCTCATCCCTGTCTGTTCCCTGTCTGTTCCCTCACTTCCCTGTCTCTACCCTGTCTCTTCTCTGTCTCTTCCCTGTCTCTTCCCTGTCTCTTCCCTGTCTCTTCCCTGTCTCTTCCCTGTCTGTTCCCTCACTTCCCTGTCTCTACCCTGTCTCTTCTCTGTCTCTTCCCTGTCTGTTCCATGTCTGTTCCATGTCTGTTCCCTGTCTCTTCTCGGTCTCTTCTCTGTCTCTTCTCTGTCTCTTCTCTGTCTCTTCTCTGTCTCTTCTCTGTCTCTTCTCTGTCTCTTCCCTGTCTCTACCCTGTCTCTTCTCTGTCTCTTCCTGTCTCTACCCTGTCTCTTCTCTGTCTCTACCCTGTGTGTTCCCTGTCTGTTCCCTGTCTCTTCTCTGTCTATTCCCTTTCTGTTCCCTGTCTCTTCTCTGTCTCTTCTCTGTCTCTTCCCTGTCTCTACCCTGTCTCTTCCCTGTCGCTTCCCTGTCTCTTCTCTGTCTCTTCTCTGTCTCTTCTCTGTCTCTTCCCTGTCTCTTCCCTGTCTCTTCCCTGTCTCTTCCCTGTCTCTACCCTGTCTGTTCCCTGTCTCTTCTCTGTCTCTTCTCTGTCTCTTCTCTGTCTCTACCCTGTCTGTTCCCTGTCTCTTCCCTGTCTGTTCCCTGTCTGTTCCCTGTCTCTACCCTGTCTGTTCCCTGTCTCTTCTCTGTCTCTTCTCTGTCTCTTCCCTGTCTCTTCCCTGTCTGTTCCCTGTCTGTTCCCTGTCTGTTCCCTGTCTGTTCCCTGTCTCTTCTCTGTCTCTTCTCTGTCTCTTCTCTGTCTGTTCCCATCTGTTCCCTGTCTCTTCTCTGTCTCTTCTCTGTCTCTTCCCTGTCTCTACCCTGTCTCTTCCCTGTAGCTTCCCTGTCTCTTCTCTGTCTCTTCCCTGTCTGTTCCCTGTCTCTTCCCTGTCTGTTCCCTGTCTGTTCCCTGTCTGTTCCCTGTCTCTACCCTGTCTGTTCCCTTTCTGTTCCCTGTCTCTTCTCTGTCTCTTCTCTGTCTCTTCTCTGTCTCTTCTCTGTCTGTTCCCTTTCTGTTCCCTGTCTCTTCTCTGTCTCTTCTCTGTCTCTTCTCTGTCTCTTCCCTGTCTCTTCCCTGTCTCTTCCCTGTCTCTACCCTGTCTCTTCCCTGTCGCTTCACTTTCTGTTCCCTGTCTCTTCCCTGTCTCTTCCCTTTCTGTTCCCTGTCTGTTCTCTGTCTCTTCTCTGTCTCTTCCCTGTCTCTTCTCTGTCTCTTCTCTGTCTCTACCCTGTGTGTTCCCTGTCTGTTCCCTGTCTCTTCCCTGTCTGTTCCATGTCTGTTCCCTGTCTGTACCCTTTCTGTTGCCTGTCTCTTCTCTGTCTCTTCCCTGTCTGTTCTCTGTCTCTTCCCTGTCTCTTCCCTGTCTCTTCCCTGTCTCTACCCTGTCTCTTCCCTGTCGCTTCCTTGTCTGTTCCCTGTCTCTTCTCTGTCTCTTCTCTGTCTCTTCTCTGTCTCTTCTCTGTCTCTTCCCTGTCTCTTCCCTGTCTGTTCCCTGTCTGTTCCCTGTCTCTTCCCTGTCTGTTCCCTGTCTGTTCCCTGTCTCTTCCCTTTCTGTTCCCTGTCTGTTCTCTGTCTCTTCTCTGTCTCTTCTCTGTCTCTTCTCTGTCTGTTCCCTGTCTCTTCCCTGTCTCTTCTCTGTCTCTTCTCTGTCTCTTCTCTGTCTGTTCCCTGTCTCTTCCCTGTCTCTTCCCTGTCTCTTCCCTGTCTCTACCCTGTCTCTTCCCTGTCGCTTCCCTGTCTGTTCCCTGTCTCTTCTCTGTCTCTTCTCTGTCTCTTCTCTGTCTCTTCTCTGTCTCTTCCCTGTCTCTTCCCTGTCTCTTCCCTGTCTGTTCCCTGTCTGTTCCCTGTCTCTTCCCTGTCTGTTCCCTGTCTGTTCCCTGTCTCTTCCCTTTCTGTTCCCTGTCTGTTCTCTGTCTCTTCTCTGTCTCTTCTCTGTCTCTTCCCTGTCTCTTCCCTGTCTCTTCCCTGTCTCTTCCCTGTCTGTTCCCTGTCTGTTCCCTGTCTCTTCCCTGTCTCTTCCCTGTCTGTTCCCTGTCTGTTCCCTGTCTGTTCCCTGTCTCTTCCCTGTCTCTTCCCTGTCTCTTCCCTGTCTGTTCCCTGTCTCTTCCCTGTCTGTTCCCTGTCTCTTCCCTGTCTCTTCTCTGTCTCTTCTCTGTCTCTTCTCTGTCTCTTCCCGTTCTGTTCCCTGTCTCTTCCCTGTCTCTTCCCTGTCTCTTCCCTGTCTCTTCCCTGTCTGTTCCCTGTCTCTTCCCTGTCTCTTCCCGTTCTGTTCCCTGTCTGTTCCCTGTCTGTTCCCTGTCTGTTCCCTGTCTGTTCTCTGTCTGTTCCCTGTCTCTTCCCTGACTGTCTGATACATGGTGGCCAGACTATGAAGTAGTAGAAAAAAGCAAATACAAAAAGTGCAAACAGGCACCACGATCTGCCTGCTAGATTAAGAGAAGTAAGGGCTTAAGAGAAGTATGTAACTTAAATCATCATCATTTTCTTACTTAACGTAATGGACACCATGTGAGGCCTGGACCCAGTCAACTCACTGCCGACCCAGTCACAACCCAGGCTGAAGAAAATACAAATGGGGTAAGAATTAAAGATGTTTATTTTTCCGAGGCTTATGTCCGGGGATAATCTGTTCTATCCTCAGTGAAAGATTTGGTATTTCATGCACCAGATTAGCTGGTGATTAATAAAAGGTACTTGCGTGGTTGGATGACTGAATGTCCTCTGATGTTAGTCCTAACATTTAAGCTCATTTTCTTTTAGATAATAACTGCAGCCTGTAACGAGTGCGCTGAGAGTCGGGAAGCAAATTCAGGGAGTGTTTTAATAAATAAACAAATGAAGAAAAACACGAAACACAAACAAACGCACTGACATGAAAATAGCGTCAATAACACCTGAGGAAAGAACCAAGGGGAGTGACAGATATAGGGAAGATAATAAAGGAGGTGATGGAGTCCAGGTGAGTGTCATGAGGCACTGGTGCGCGAGACGATGGTGACAGGTGTGCAGGATAATCAGCAGCCTGATGACCTAGAGGCCGGAGAGGGAGTATACGTGTCCCATCCAGTCTATTAGAGCAGTGGTTTACAACCAGTCTAGTGCGCCACCCACACTGATGTGCCTTGAGGAACACTGTGCCATAAAATGTTTCAATATATTGTTTAATTTATAAATGTGACCTGTGGAATGAGCGTGAGATTTTGACTTGGGAGCACCATTGCCGCTAAGATAATACATTGAATGGCACATGTTTACATCTGTATCCTTGTTTTAAGTCCGCTGCGCTGGAGCTACATTTGTACCATTTTTATAATTTGTACCATTTGTGGTTGCAAATTTACTATACAGAAAATTGCCTTTCTGTAAATAAATGTATAAACCTTTCTGTTTAAATGTAAGACCTATTTTACCTGCACTACCTGGGATGTTCTTTCTATAGGAGGTTGCAGGCAGTTCTTAAAGGCGTACACACAAACCCGGCGCCAGGATATTATGACGAAGGGGGCAGTTGAAATTTGCGAGGGGGCTACAGTTTTGGGTGTTCTTGCATTAGAATTATATTGAATTCTTCTTATATAATCACACAATACCACAATAAGCATAAAGTTCATTCAATCAATCAATCAATCAATCAAATTTTATTTGTCACATACACATGGTTAGCAGATGTTAATGCGAGTGTAGCGAAATACTTGTGCTTCTAGTTCCGACAATGCAGTAATAACCAACAAGTAATCTAACTAACAATTCCTAATCTACTGTCTTATACACAGTGTAAGGGGATAAAGAATATGTACATAAGGATATATGAATGAGTGATGGTACAGAGCAGCATAGGCAAGATACAGTAGATGGTATCGAGTACAGTATATACATGTGAGATGAGTATGTAAACAAAGTGGCATAGTTAAAGTGTCTAGTGATACATGTATTACATAAGGATGCAGTCGATGATATAGAGTACAGTATATACGTATGCATATGAGATGAATAATGTAGGGTAAGTAACATTATATAAGGTAGCATTGTTTAAAGTGGCTAGTGATATATTTACATAATTTCCCATCAATTCCCATTATTAAAGTGGCTGGAGTTGAATCAGTGTCAGTGTGTAGGCAGCAGCCACTCAATGTTAGTGGTGGGTGTTTAACAGTCTGATGGCCTTGAGATAGAAGCTGTTTTTCAGTCTCTCGGTCCCAGCTTTGATGCACCTGTACTGACCTCGCCTTCTGGATGATAGCGGGGTGAACAGGCAGTGGCTCGGGTGGTAGATGTCCTTGATGATTTTTATGGCCTTCCTGTAACATCGGGTGGTGTAGGTGTCCTGGAGGGCAGGTAGTTTGCCCCCGATGATGCGTTGTGCAGACCTCACTACCCTCTGGACAGCCTTACGGTTGAGGGCGGAGCAGTTGCCGTACCAGGCGGTGATACAGCCCGCCAGGATACTCTCGATTGTGCAGAGACTCCGAGTTTTATGGAGCGGTTTTGAAATCTGTAACCTATCTCTGCTGTGCTGTATCAGCACAATGGACATGCCCCTACAGCTAGGCTGTTTTGGTAATGATTATAGGCTACAAGATAGATAGGGCAAATTCACCTAAACAGCCTATGTGAATACAGCTGTACACACAGCTGTCTTACCAAAATAATGCAAACGAAATGCTGTTCTGGCCTAGTTATTCATGCATGCAAACAAAAATACTGAATAGCAGTTTGGCTTAAAATACCGACACAACTGCGAATGGGAATGAATGCTAACAGAACAAAACAGCTGTACCAATTATCATATTGATCAATGCATGACACAGTCTATATTTAGGCTAGTTACATTAATAGTAATTTAAAAAATGCAGGAAACAAAAGGCGAGCGGAGAAACAGCCTACAGCCTACTACAGAGAAACATAGCCTACAGCCTACTACAGAGAAACATAGCCTACAGCCTACTAAAGAGAAACATAGCCTACAGACTACTACAGAGAAACATAGCCTACAGCCTACTACAGAGAAACATAGCCTACAGCCTACTACAGAGAAACATAGCCTACAGCCTACTACAGAGAAACATAGCCTACAGCCTACTACAGAGAAACATAGCCTACAGCCTACTACAGAGAAACATAGCCTACAGCCTACTACAGAGAAACATAGCCTACAGCCTACTACAGAGAGATGCATCCATGTCTTAACCAAATAATAAATAGGCCTACAGTAAATATGCCTACAGTAAATATACCTACAGTAAAGAGGCCTACAGTAAATAGGCCTACAGCTTCAAACATGGAAAATCATGTCATTCGCATGAGTTCAGCAGCACATTGTGATATGGCACAGTAAACCTCCGTGAATCAAATTCGACCCACATAATCAATTAAACAATGCCAGCCCACCATAAACACATGTCCAATATGTACAGTTCCATTTACAGAAATGAAAATCAATCGGCAACTAAGACAATCCCAATAGAATGTATGTGTACAGTGGTTCCTCCTTTAAAAGTTGCATCATACTGCGGAATACCTTGCGTGCTGCCGCATCATTCTGTGTCACGTCATTTAATTGTCAGCCACTTTTTATGTTACTGCAAGTTATTACTAGTTTGACCACCAAAGGGCATCTTTGAGAAGCATTTTATAGTATTCTGTATTGGCATTACCAGAGAATGTACAACCTTTTTTATAACATAGCATATGGGATTGATTTTAAGACATTTGGCTTAATTAATATGATTAATATTATGGTGTTTCTATCCAGAGAAAACTAAAAACAAAACTCTTAGGATTTCCGTTCGGATGGAATGTAAAATATGGCGCTGTACAACGTGACGGGGCTGGGAGTAGGCTACAGGATTGGAGGATTATAAATTGTTTGCATTCATGAGAATTTTTTTCTCCAATATTTCTGTAAATCAGTGATATTTATTCCCATAGTAAGTCATTATGGATCCATAACTAAATCAAAATCTGCAGGATTGGAGTATTTTTTTATCATTATTTTATTAATGAAATGTGTTTATTTGTTTATTAGGCTACTGTGCAGTCTACAATACATACTGTAGCAAACATGGAAAGTGCCTAATTCCTTACATAAGGGAGAGCAGGCCATGTCTGTACTACAGAAAGCAGGGCACGCGGGAGACTGTTGTTATTTCATAGTTGTCTTCACTATTTTTCAACAATGTAGAAAATAATAAAAATAATGAAAAATCTCGGAATGAGTATGTCTGTCCAAACTTTTGCCTGGTACTTGCTTAATTCATTTAAACAATATTATGGTATTTGTATTCCATGAAAAATGAAAAACCCTCTGGGTTTCTGTTAGAATGGAACAGAAAATATGTTGCTGTACAACGTGACGGTTGGCAGTACAGTACTGGGCTATTTAGCTAAAGAATCCCTGTGTCGTTTGAACGGGAGACCGGGGTTCAGTCCTTGACAGGGAGGAAGGAGTAGGCTGTCCTTGTAAATAAGAATTTGTTCTTAACTGATTCCATGTGTTATTTCATAGTTGTGATGTCTTCACTATTATTCTACAATGTAGAAAATAGTACAAATATAGAACATTTCTGAAATGAGTAGGTGTGTCCAAGCTTTTGACTGGTACTTGCTGGAATGGAAAATATGGCGCTGTACAACATGATGGTCAGCAGTACAGTACTGGGCTATTTAGCTAAAGAATCCCAGCAGGGCACGAGGAAGGAGTAGGCTGTCCTTGTAAATAAGAATTAGTTCTTAACTGACTTGCCTCGTTAAATAAAGGATACACTAAGAGCATAACATTTCTGCACCCTAATTTTCAAATTCTTGTCTCAGAGCACCGCGAACCAGTGCTAAAATAGTTGTAGGCTTTTGCTTCTAACTTCAATATGCTATTTAAACAGAAATGTCAAAAAAATGCTTTTGACCAAGAAGTGACAGGTTCAATGCCACGAAAATATGCAGCTTCCTTGATGCTCTGTGGAACTTCCTGAGTAATCGATCATTCCGTTCTAACCAAAATCGTCTTGTACGATCCCCCTCAAATGCCAGTGTGATTAGTTCAGGTTTACTCAGTTTAGCATGCTTCAGGATATCAAGTGGGGTCCATTTGTCCTCATTGGAGCCAGAACGGGTGATTTCAGTCTGCAAAAACTGGCGAGCAACACTAAACTCAGCTTCCACCAAATCTGTTTTGCTTAGATCCAGCAGTGGTTTCACCTTTTTCATATCTAGAAAGTCATGGCTCTCTGGGTCAAGGGCACACATGGCCTCCACCAGTTGTCTGTTGTGTTCGCTAAATCGTTCTGACATTTAACCAATGACAGCATCTAACGTGCTGAATTGATTTGATTTGAAGAACAGTATTTTACACTCAGTCTCTTCTCCTCTATCTTGCTGGTGTACTGCACTGTCCAACATGTATTTCTGGAGATACAGTATGTTCTTACAGAACTTTGTTGTTTGCTTGGAGCTGTTGGTGGTGTGTCATATCTTTTGGGACTATCAGTAGCATTCTTCCAGTTAGAATACCCAGCTTGGGTGAAGGCCTTGTCTGCCTTAAAATGCTGCATCTGCAGTAACTGCAGTAAAATCAAAATGCTGCATCTGCAGTAACCGAGTATTCCAGCCACTCTCTTCATATGAACCAGTTGCTATTAATAGCACCTTAGGGCAGCAGCCTCTAAGGTACTATTGATGGCTATTTAACAGGCTGATGGCCATGAGATAGAAGCTGTTTTTCAGTCTCTCGGTCCCAGCTTTGATGCACCTGTACTGACCTCGCCTTCTGGATGATATTGGGGTGAACAGGCAGTGGCTTAGGTGGTTGTTGTCCTTGATGATCTTTTTGGCCTTCCTTCCTGAAGTAGGTGTCCTGGAGGGCAGGTAGTTTGCCCCCGGTGATGCGTTGGGCAGACTGCACCCTCTGGAAAGCCCTGCGGTTGCGGGTCGGGCAGTTGCTGTACCAGGCGGTGATACTGCCTGACAGGATGCTCTCATTTGTGCATCTGTAACAGTTTGTGAGTGTTTTAGGTTCCAAACCTTCAGCCTCCGGAGGTTTTCTTCAGCCTCCTGAGATTGAAGAGAAGTTGCTGCGCCTTCTTCACCTCACTGTCTGTGTGTGGACCATTTCAGTTTGTCAGTGATATGTACGCCAAAGAACGTGAAGCTTTCCACCTTCTCCACTGTGCTCCTGTTGATGTGGATAGGGGTGTGCTCCTCTGCGGTTTCCTGAAGTCCACAATCAGCTCCTTGGTTTTGTTGACGTTGAGTGAAAGGTTAATTTTCCTGGCCCCACACTCCCAGGGCCCTCACATCCCTCACATCCTCTCTGTAGGCTGTTGCGTCCTTGTTGGTAATCAGGTCTACTACTGTTGTGTCATCTGCAAACTTGATTGATTGTGTTGGAGGCGTACGTCGCCACACAGTCATATGTGAACAGGGAGTACAGGAGTGTGCTGAGCACGCACCCTTGTAGGACCCCTATGTTGAGGCTCAGCAAAGTGGAGGTGTTGTTTCCTACCTTCACCTCCTGGGGGCGGCCCATCAGGAAGTCCAGGACCCAGTCGCAAAGGGCAGGATTCAGACCCAGGGCTCCGAGCTTAATGATGAGCTTGGAGGGTTCTATGGTGTTTAAGGCTGAGCTGTAGTCAATGAACATCATTCTTACTTAGGTAGTCCTCTTGTCCAGATGGGATAGGGCAGTGAGCAGTGTGATGGCGAATGCATCGTCTGTGGATCTATTGGGGCGGTAAGCAAATTGAAGTTGGTCTAGGGTGACAGGTAAGGTGGAGGTGTTATGATCCTCCTCTGTTCCAAGATCATCAGCAACAATCAGAGGTGGAGGCGGCTGTGGAGCCATTAACCTGGCACACTGAGACAGCTGGAGCTCGGTAGCATCATCGCTGTTGGGCGGCGGACTCTGTGGTTTGATGCTGCTGCTCATCGCTCTCATTTTCTTTTATTGGGTATTTTGGCAATGACCATTTCTGATATCCATCGTGGCAGATTAGCTGATTAAAGCTAGCTAAATAGGCTAAGGCTGATAACACCCCACCCTTATAAATCAAAATCTAATATTACAGGCAGAGGCGTATCACATGCATATACACACACAATAACATGCGTACTATACACACATGTACACATGGATATTGTGTTGTAGATATGTGGTAGTAGAGTACTGGCCTAAGGGCACACATTTAATGTGTTGTGAAATCTGTTGTGAATGTATTGTAATGTTTTTTAAATTGTATAACTGCCTTAAGTTTGCTGGACCCCAGGAAGAGTAACTGCTGCCTTAGTAGCAGCTAATGGGGATCCATAATAAATACAAATACAAATACTTACAAATAATATTCACTTAGCCTACCACGGAGATGAGAGAAGAGAAGCCTTTTCCCCCAATGTTTATAGATACCCAAGGGAGTCATAGCTAACCGGTCAGTGGCTTTCCATATCCCCCCTATACACACCGCAGTGTGCCCTGTCCATCATGCTGACACAGCACAGTGGAGATTTAAAAAAA